>NC_090726.1:204346571-204401571 GCF_036898095.1 Palaemon carinicauda
AATCATCAGTATATCGTATTAAGTCTTAACATCTCACTGAACAAACTAGTAGCTGTTAACGGTTTTCCACAAATGGAACTACATACAAATTTAAAGTCTTCAAGTATTCAGTCTCCTAAATCGTACTAGTTCGCTTCAGTTATCTGTAATACCATGTGAGCATAAGTAGAAAACTAGCCATAATTCCAGCACCTATGAAACACCCTAGCGGGCAAATGCCAAACTACTCATTCAGTGCGCGCGTTTCTTGTGTGATGGTTGTGTTTAACTTCTGCGTCTTCGTTGATGCGTCGCCTGTTGCCATATGCCGAAGAAGAGTTGCCACCAGAACTATGGTACGAAAAAACTATCACCATTCACCCGAACTTTTGTGTTCTGGTAAGCATTATTAATGCCAGTGTTCTTTCTGTAAGCATTTATAATTCCGGTACGACTCATCTGCAAGGGAGAGTTAATGGTTGTTACGGTAAAAGCACACATTTATATGAAGGATTTTAGCCTTATATATATATATATATATATATATATATATATATATATATATATATATATATATATATATATATATATATATATATATATATATACATCATCATCATCATTTCCTCTTACGCCTATTGACGCAAAGAGCATCGGTTAGATTTCGCAAGTCGTCTCTATCTTGCGCTTTTAATTCACTACTTATACCCTATATATATATATATATATATATATATATATATATATATATATATATATATATATATATATATATATATATATATATATATGTGTGTGTGTGTGTGTGTGTGTGTGTTTAATATTCCTTCTATATTTTCGGCACCGAAGTACCCTATTTGGTCAATATTCTCAAATAGGTTAATAATAGGTGTTTTTTTTTTTCATTACGTTCGTAATGTCATTTCTTTAATAGTGAACCACGTGGATGGCATGAACCATTGAGATAATGTTTACCAGCAACACAACCTCACCACGAAACCAAAAACTTTTTGTTGTATGTGATATGAATTATGCGCAATTATACTTTAATTTCACGCCACTTGCATGAAGCATATGTTATTCCAGCTGGATATCTTGCCTTTATTATGCATTTCTGACCATTACAATTGCTGTAAATCACTGGTTTTTTTAGGTTTCACCGCCCAAAATCCCGACTTCCCATTGGGGTTATTCTTTAAAAGTTGCTGGAATCGTTTTAATCGTTGTAATGAAGGTGGAAAAAATACACAAATTGCTATGCAGCCGGGTGAGGTGAAACAATAATTTCCATCAATTATGGTGGAACGCTGCTATTATTATTATTATTATTATTATTATTATTATTATTATTATTATTATTATTAGCTAAGCTACAGCCCAACTTAGATAAAAAGGATGCGATAACCCCTAGGGGTCCACCAGGGAAATTATTATTATTATTATTATTATTATTATTATTATTATTATTATTATTATTATTATTATTATTATTACTTGCTAAGCTACAACCTATTTGTAAAAGCAGGATGCTATAAGGATTATAAGCCCTATTTAAATAAAATATTCAAAGAACAATAACATTAAAGTAGATGTTTCATGTATCAACTATTAAAATATACAGCTTTACTAATTTACTATTATTTATAGTGAACATAGTAAAAATTTCAAACTGCTACTATTGCATTTCAGAAGCAAGTTAAGTTATATTAAAGAAGATAAAAAAAAAGAAAAAACAGCCAGATTGTTTTTATTACATCGGCTATTTACTAATTATTGTATACTAGCTAAATACTTAGATAGATATACACATACATTCACACACTCAGCCCTTCCCACCCCCTCCCCATTTCCTAACTACAACCGCTGGTTCGGCAATTTGTGGGGAGTGTGGTTTCTGAGTCTAGCTCTCTGTGTACCTCGTAGCCAGGGTAGCCTATGACGACTTCCTCTCCCCCCCTAGTTGAGGGAGGGGACAAAGCGGGTAGTCATACGTTTGGCAATGCTGCTGAGCATGAAAGGAAAGAAATACATTCATGTATATAAGCAGACACGCTGCTCTTTATTATATAGGGGAGACGGGTTTTTTGTATAGCTTGGAAAATGATATTATTATTATTATTATTATTATTATTATTATTATTATTATCATGATTACTTGCTAAGCTACAACCCTAGTAGGAAGAGCAGGGGCTCCAACAGGGAAAATAGGTCATTGAGGAGAGGAAACGAGGAAAAATAGAATTTTAAGAAGAGTAACATTAAAATAAATATTTCATATATAAACTTTGAAAACTTTAACAAAACAAGAGGAAGAGAAAAAGGATAAAATAGTGTGCCCGAGTGTACCCTCAAACAAGAGAACTATAACCCAAGACAGTGGAAGACCATGGTACAGAGGCTATGCCTCTACCCAAATAGAGGTCTGCTATCTCACCGTTATCCACATACACTCTCTCCAATGGCTTCTATCAAAGGCACCCTCTTCCACCAAACCTCTTCTCTCCATATCATCCTTCACCTTACCTCGATATCCAATTCCCTGCCTCCCTCTTAATCTCCCCCCCAACTATTCTATCTTATTTCTCTTCCCCTTGTTTTGTTAAAGTATTTTAGTTTATATAGGAAATATTTATTTTAATGTTGGTACTCTTCTTAAAATATTTTATTTTTCCTTGTTTCCTTTTCTCACTGGGCTATTTTCCCTGTGGGAACCACTGGGCTTTTAGCATCTTTCTTTTCCAACAAGGGTTGTAGCTCAGCAAGTAATAATAATAATAATAATAATAATAATATGTTCCTCCCAAGCTCTCAATCCTTCCCAACCATCTCAGTCATGCCACCCTTATTATCTCTGTCATTCCTATTTCATCATATCCTTCTTATTTGCGATTTCTTTATTTCCTTTCCTCACTGATCTGCTTTTCGCGTTGGAGCCATTGGCTTGTAGAATTCTGCTTTTCCAACCAGGGTTGTAGCTTGGCTAGTAATAATGATAATTAAAAGAGAGAGAGAGAGAGAGAGAGAGAGAGAGAGAGAGAGAGAGAGAGATCTTAATTCTTACGGCACGATAAACGTAATTTTTTTTTACTAACCACCACAAAGTCTTATAAAAATTGACTTTTTCATATTATTATTATTATTATTATTATTATTATTATTATTATTATCATTATATCTGAGGTATTATAAATATTTCATCATCATTCCAATATGAATTTATATTATTGTTCTCTGCTCTTCTCATCTAAGTGTATTCAACAAATTAAGGCTCTCAAGAATTAATTTGTGACGATGATAGATAGATTTAATTATCCCAAACCTTATTTACTAGTTTATTTCGAGTGGTCTTGCGAATTAATTTCTCTCTGGTTGTGCAATTTTTCTCTTCAGCTAATTGGCAATTTCTCTTTTCAAGGCTTCATATACTATTCGTATGATTTGAAATCGTATTGGTAATGATTATTATTATTATTATTATTATTATTATTATTATTATTATTACTTGCTAATCTACGACCCATAAGCTTAGGGGCCCCAACAGGGAAAATTGTTTCTCAAATCAGGTATTTAGGTATTCTATGTAATGGGTCGTATTTCCTGATGTCTTAACTCTTGGGATTGTGGTGGCTTATTGAAAACGTCTCTGTCTGGTGATCTGCCGGACTGGGGTTCGAGTCCCGTGCTAGCTAAGGATGGGAGGTTTGGGTAGAGCCTATTGGTCTACCTGCTGAGTCATCAGCAGCCATTCCCTGGTCCTCCCTGTTCCTAGCTTGGGGGAAGAGGGGGATTGGCGTTGATCGTATGTATATATGGTCAGTCTCTAGGGCATTGTCCTGTTCGATAGGGCAATGTTACTGTCCCTTGCCTTGTGAGCTACGGATGTGGGGTTTGGAGGAACCTATAGATCAACCTTCTGAATCATCAGCAGCCATTGCCTGGCCCTCCCTGGTCCTAGCTTGACGATAAGGAGTATCTGTCACTGATTATATGTATATATGGTATATCTCTAGGGGATTGTCACTGCATCTTGCTTCTGCCATTCACGAGCGACATTTAAACCAAAATAACACAATAAGATTGCCTTAAAATCCCCGGAAATTTGAGTGTTGCCAATTCGATATCATCGAATTTCAAAAAGTGTTGCCAACTCGATATCACCGAATTTCAAAAATGTTAAGACCTTGTAACCGGCTTACGGCTCTTCCAACTCTGTTCCCTTCTGTCATATCCGACGATATGAGATATTAATATTTTCATGAAGACTTCACAAGTGACAGGTGTCTAGAGGAGGGGGTGGGAGGTATACGACTACGATGGTAAAATTCTATTTAATATTCATCCTTTCGGCTATACGGAGATTTTATCGTCTCAGATGTCAAAGAAATTGCTAAAAGTTCTCTGAGTAATTTTTTTGGATTTTGTTTTCTAAAGGCGATTATGTAATTTGATTTAGATTTTTGTGGCATGTTGGCCCCCCCTTCTCTCTCTCTCTCTCTCTCTCTCTCTCTCTCTCTCTCTCTCTCTCTCTCTCTCTCTCTCTCTCTCTCTCAATAATTGTTTGCTACCATATGCTTAAGTGATTCAACTTGCTTCTGTGTATAGCCAACAACGGTAAATCTCTCTCTCTCTCTCTCTCTCTCTCTCTCTCTCTCTCTCTCTCTCTCTCTTGTTTGCTACTATATGCCTGAAGTTATTCTACTTGCTTCTATGTAGCATTTTTCAAATCTTGTCATTGCTAAAAACGACAAATCTCTCTCTCTCTCTCTCTCTCTCTCTCTCTCTCTCTCTCTCTCTCTCTCTCTCTCTCTCTCTCAATAGATTTTGTATTTTTTTTACTGCCATATACTAGCTAAGCTACAACCCTAGTTGGAAAAGCAGGATGCTATAAGCCCAAGGGTTCCAACAGGGAAAATAGCCCAGTGAGGAGAGGAAATAAGGAAATACATAGAATAGTGTGCCTGAGTTGTACCTTCAAGCAAGAGTATTAATCCAAGAAAGAGAACGATCGGCTATGGTGTATTTATACCCACTTTTCAGCTTTTAGAGTTTAACCCCTTTTCCTTTGTTCAGCTTATGAAACTTACTGTTACAGTTCTAAAAATATTTTATTTTATGTAATCATTATTGCTCATGTAGTTTATTTGTGTCCTTATATCCTTTCCTTACTGGGCTACTTTCCCTGGAGTGCTTGAGCTTATAGTATTCTGTTTTTCCAACTAGGGTTTTAGCTTAGCCACTACTACTACTACTACTACTACTACTACTAATACATACATACATACATATACTAAGGCACTTCCCCCAATTTTGGGGGTTAGCAGACATCAAACCAATGAAACAAAAGGGGACCTCTCCTCTCTACGTTCCTCCCAGCCTGACAAGGGACTCAACCGAGTTCAGCTGGTACTGCTAGGGTGTCACAGCCCACCCTCCCCCGTTATCCATAATAATAATAATAATAATAATAATGATAATAATAATAATAAAACTGTAGGGATTTACACTAGTTGCACCTCTAGACCTGTGAGCCAAAGGATTTACTGAGCTTTAATATCAGTTAAAGTCAGTCAGAGAAATTTCAGTACAGAACCTTTTATTTGTTCGTTTGTCAGTTCCCCTCCGTTTCATTTGTACTTTCCTGGGATGAGAATGTTCACCACCGTGCTGAGTAATTGAGGAAGGATTAAGCCACCAACTACACCACTATTCTCTAGTCTTGGGTGGTGCCATAGCCTCTGTACCATGGTCTTCAACTCTCTTGGGTTAGAGTTCTCTTTCTTTAGGCTACAGTCAGGCACACCATTCTGTTTCCTTATTTTCTTTCCTTAGTGGGTTATTTTCCTTGTTGGAGCACTTGGGCTTGTAGCATCCTGTTTTTCCAACTAGGATTGTAGCTTAGCTAGTGATATTAATGATAATAAATGACATTTTACTTGAAATAAAAAAAGGCTTTTAAGTCTTAATTGTCATCTAATCTACTTTTAAGGCTAAATGAAAATTTAGATTAATTACCAGATTCTTTGTGGTTTTAATATTAGTTGTCCCATTTTATTATTTAATAAAACTGCAAAGCAACCATATCAAAGTTTTTGTTTGTTTTAAAGTTGAATACTGTATTACAAATCTCTATGCATATTTCATATATACATATGATTATATATATATATATATATATATATATATATATATATATATATATATATATATATACACACACACACACATATATATATATATACATATATACACACACACACACACACACACACATATATATATATATATATATATATATATATATATATATATATATATATATATATATATATGCTGTAAGATAGCATCTACACCATTGTTCTCTCGTCTTGGGTAGCGCCATAACCTCTGTACTATGGTCTTCCACTGTCTTAGGTTAGAGTTCTCTTGCTTGAGGGTACTCTCGGACACTTTTCTATCTAATTTCTCTTCCTCTTGTTTTGGTAAAGCTTTTATAGTTTATATAGGAAATTTTTATTTTAATGTTGTTACTGTTCTTGAAACATTTTATGTTTCCTTGGTTTCATTTCCTCACTTGGTTATTTTCCCTGTTGGGGCCCCTGGGCTTATAGCCTTCTGGTTTTCCAACTAGGGTCGTAGCTTCGCAATTAATAATAATAATAAAAAGAATAATAATAATTATAATAATGATAATAAAATGTTTCATTATTTAATATTTCCATACCCAGACACGTACTGTCTGTTATTATTATTATTATTATTATTATTATTATTATTATTATTATTATTATTATTACTTGTTAAGCTACAGCCCTAGTTGGAAAAGCAGGATGCTATAAGCCCAAGGGCCCCAACAGGGAAAATAGCCCAGTGAGGAAAGGAAAAGAGGAAAATAAAATATATTAAGAAGAGTAACATTAAAATAAATATCTCCTATATAAACTATAAAAAACATGACAAAACAAGAAGAAGAGAAATAAGATAGAATAGTGTGCTCAAGTGTACCCTCAAGGCAACCTTAGACCAAGGAAAGGGGAATTTTATTCAGAGAAATTAAAATATATTTTCATTCGAAATTTCACGCCAACAGACGAACGAAAACCTTGTTTGAAATTACGCTGAAGCCAAGTCTTAAGAGATTAATTTTTTGGTGGCACTCAGCTTAGTTTTCGTTTAGTTCTTATCATATTTTAATTTATTACCGAAGAGAATGCATAAATGATGGAAATAATATTGGATAGTCATTATGCTTTAAGAAACCTTGGGATATTTTATCCTGCCTATTGCTGTCAGTACTCCTCGTGCGGTTCACAGTATGTAGAACACCAGGCTGCACTCACTTTTTAGCTTTCTACCTTACTTACATTTCCTCTATGCAGAACTTCAGGCTTCTGTCATGTCCCTTAGCCCACTATCTGCACTCACTTTTTAGCTTTCTACTTTACTTCCATTCTCTCTATCCAAAACTTCAGGCTTCTGTCATGTCCCTTAGCCCATTAGCTGCACTCACTTTATAGCTTTAGCTGCACTCACTTTATAGTTTTCTGCTTCCATTCTCTGTATCCAGAACTTCAGGCTTCTGTCATGTCCCTTAGCCCATTAGCTGCACTCACTTTATAGCTTTAGCTGCACTCACTTTATAGTTTTCTGCTTCCATTCTCTGTATCCAGAACTTCAGGCTTCTGTCATGTCCCTTAGCCCACCAGCTGCACTCACTTTATAGCTTTAGCTGCACTCACTTTATAGTTTTCTGCTTCCATTCTCTGTATCCAGAACTTCAGGCTTCTGTCATGTCCCTTAGCCCATTAGCTGCACTCACTTTATAGCTTTAGCTGCACTCACTTTATAGTTTTCTGCTTCCATTCTCTGTATCCAGAACTTCAGGCTTCTGTCATGTCCCTTAGCCCATTAGCTGCACTCACTTTATAGCTTTAGCTGCACTCACTTTATAGTTTTCTGCTTCCATTCTCTGTATCCAGAACTTCAGGCTTCTGTCATGTCCCTTAGCCCATTAGCTGCACTCACTTTATAGCTTTAGCTGCACTCACTTTATAGTTTTCTGCTTCCATTCTCTGTATCCAGAACTTCAGGCTTCTGTCATGTCCCTTAGCCCATTAGCTGCACTCACTTTATAGCTTTAGCTGCACTCACTTTATAGTTTTCTGCTTCCATTCTCTGTATCCAGAACTTCAGGCTTCTGTCATGTCCCTTAGCCCATTAGCTGCACTCACTTTATAGCTTTAGCTGCACTCACTTTATAGTTTTCTGCTTCCATTCTCTGTATCCAGAACTTCAGGCTTCTGTCATGTCCCTTAGCCCACCAGCTGCACTCACTTTATAGCTTTCTACTTTACTTATATTCCCTGTATCCAGAGCTTCAGGCTTCTGTCATGTCCCTTAGCCCACCAGCTGCACTCACTTTATAGCTTTCTACTTTACTTATATTCCCTGTATCCAGAACTTCAGGCTTCTGTCATGTCCCTTAGCCCACCAGCTGCACTCACTTTATAGCTTTAGCTGCACTCACTTTATAGTTTTCTGCTTCCATTCTCTGTATCCAGAACTTCAGGCTTCTGTCATGTCCCTTAGCCCATTAGCTGCACTCACTTTATAGCTTTAGCTGCACTCACTTTATAGTTTTCTGCTTCCATTCTCTGTATCCAGAACTTCAGGCTTCTGTCATGTCCCTTAGCCCATTAGCTGCACTCACTTTATAGCTTTAGCTGCACTCACTTTATAGTTTTCTGCTTCCATTCTCTGTATCCAGAACTTCAGGCTTCTGTCATGTCCCTTAGCCCATTAGCTGCACTCACTTTATAGCTTTAGCTGCACTCACTTTATAGTTTTCTGCTTCCATTCTCTGTATCCAGAACTTCAGGCTTCTGTCATGTCCCTTAGCCCATTAGCTGCACTCACTTTATAGCTTTAGCTGCACTCACTTTATAGTTTTCTGCTTCCATTCTCTGTATCCAGAACTTCAGGCTTCTGTCATGTCCCTTAGCCCACCAGCTGCACTCACTTTATAGCTTTCTACTTTACTTATATTCCCTGTATCCAGAGCTTCAGGCTTCTGTCATGTCCCTTAGCCCACCAGCTGCACTCACTTTATAGCTTTCTACTTTACTTATATTCCCTGTATCCAGAGCTTCAGGCTTCTATTACTCCCTTTTTAGCTTTCTACTTTACTTAGATTCCCTCTATCCAGAACTTCAGGCTTCTGTCATGTCCTTAAGCTAACTATTTGCACTCACTTTTTAGCTTTCTACTTTACTTAGATTCCCTCTATCCAAAACTTCAGGCTTCTGTCATGTCCCTTAGCCCACTAGCTGCACTCACTTTTTAGCCTTCTACTTTACCTCCACCTTCTTTCTCCCATCTTCTCCAACTCCCAGTAACTGAATAGCATCCTAGGTCCCAGCCCTGGCCCTTGTGGGCCAAAATCACTTTAATTAAATACACAATTAAACAAAATACCTTCATATTCCCCAGTTCGTCAAAAGCATTTGTCAATGATAATTTATGCAACACTATTGGCCGTAGCCAGGAGTCATTTTAAATAAATATAAATATATAGATAACAAGATTAAAAAGAAATGTGCTTCAATGCGAGGCTCATGTTTATTTCGTCTTTGCCTACGTATGATTGAAAGGGAAAGGCAATAACGGAGTAATTGTGGTACATGAGGATTGGGTATTACCTCAGTCTTTTCATGGAAAAAGTGCTAAAGCTGGTTATTTGGTTGATGAAATGTACAAAATGAAGAAGAGAGAATTATTGACAAGATTATAGTTATATATGAGAGAGAGAGAGAGAGAGAGAGAGAGAGAGAGAGAGTGAGAGAGAGAGGATTATGCACACACACACACACACACACACACGCATATATATATATATATATACATATATATATATACACACACATATATATATATATATATACATATATATATATATATATATATATCCTCAGGTAGGGGAGAGAGGGAGCAGTCATACCCTGGTGACAGGGGTTGCATATGTGCTATTTCTATTTAAATATTTAGTGGATATTTTTGATAGGTTGTATACAGTCACACACACGTGTATATATATATATATATATATATATGTATATATATATATATGTATATATATATATATATATATATATACAGTGATACCCCACAATATGCTGTTAACTGGTTCCAAGTGATCGGACGTAAAGCGATTTTTGACGTAGGTCGGATTTTATCCGTATAAAGTCATTTACACTCTCCCTATACACGTAATAGCTATATATGTGTGAGTGCATGCTTGTGCATACACACAATTAACTGCTTTTTTATATATTCCTTTTTTTATGGGAACTTTCACAAAGTTGAAGTTATTTTGGTTAAGCATAGTATGATGATTGCCAGTCATGTTGAAATGTACTTGAAGTACAATCCATTGTCTGTTTGTTTGAATTTATCTTACGGTTACCTGGCTATCTCAACTCCTGCATAGTTTACATGTAAGAAGAGTGATTATCTGACTATCTGCATAATGATTCATCAGTATATATGTCCTTTATTTTATCACAAATCCTCCTTCAAGATTTATCGTGGATACATGTGGATAAATGAAGATAGTTCATTAGCGTATATATAACATTTCTCTTATATCTTTTCCTTTTTCCTCCTAATGGTTTAAATAGATTTCAAGTAAATGTACCTTGAAGGAGGTTTGTTACTGTATCTGTCACAGGGTTGAAGAGATTTTAAGCAGTCTTGGTACAGCGGTAACCGTCATACTTAAATATACGTCAGAAGATATGACTGACTGCCTGTTTTTCTTCAAGTGTATCTGTCACACTTATTATTATTATTATTATTATTATATTATTATTTGCTAAGCTACAACCCTAATTGAAAAAGCAGGATGCTATAAGCCAGAGGGCTCCAAAGGGGAAAATAGCAAGTTAGTTGTATGTTGGAACACTTATTATTTATTTTTCAATACTCGCAGATTGTCCTTTGATTAAGACTACTCATTTCTTCCTGTTAAACCAATAGCATGGCATTCAGAATTTTCTAACCTTTCTCTGTACTTCTATGCATCCATAGCTTTCTGAAATATCACAATGGTAGTATGAACCGCCGAGATGTTGCTTTTGGCGTCCAGTTTCGCCTGACGAAGTTTATTTTTCACCAGATTTTTTTTTTTTTATGATCTCCCTCTAATCCCAGTACTTTGTTTTTATATCTCCTCTAATGAGGAAATTTAGCCCTAATTTTTCTACTCGTTTTTGTGAGGGATAGAGTTGTTTTCGTGTTTTTTTTTACATACTGTATATTGGTTCCTTGTCTTCAGATAATTCTCTCTCTCTCTCTCTCTCTCTCTCTCTCTCTCTCTCTCTCTCTCAAAGTAATACAATATGTCGCACGTTGTCTTTAATTTATTTTAGTCTCTCTCTCTCTCTCTCTCTCTCTCTCTCTCTCTCTCAAAGTAATACAATATGCTGCACAATGTCTTTAATTTATTTTATTATCTCTCTCTCTCTCTCTCTCTCTCTCTCTCTCTCTCTCCAAAGTAATACAATATGTTACATATTGTCTTTAATTTATTTTAGTCTCTCTCTCTCTCTCTCTCTCTCTCTCTCTCTCTCTCTCTCCAGAGTAATACAATATGTCGCACATTGTCTTTAATTTATCTTAGTATGTCTCTCTCTCTCTCTCTCTCTCTCTCTCTCTCTCTCTCTACTGTTTTCGTGTTTTAACATACTGTACTGTATATTGGTTCCTTGTCTTCAGAGAATTCTCTCTCTCTCTCTCTCTCTCTCTCTCTCTCTCTCTCTCTCCAGAGTAATACAATATGTCGCACATTGTCTTTAATTTATCTTAGTATGTCTCTCTCTCTCTCTCTCTCTCTCTCTCTCTCTCTCTCTCCAAAGTAGTACAATATGTTACATATTGTCTTTAATTTATTTTAGTATCTCTCTCTCTCTCTCTCTCTCTCTCTCTCTCTCTCTCAAAGTAATACAATATGCTGCACAATGTCTTTAATTTATTTTATTATCTCTCTCTCTCTCTCTCTCTCTCTCTCTCTCTCTCTCTCCAAGGTAATACAATATGTCGCACATTGTCTTTAATTTATTTTAGTATCTCTCTCTCTCTCTCTCTCCTCTCTCTCTCTCTCTCTCTCTCCAAAGTAATAAATATGTCGCACAATGTCTTTAATTTATTTTATTATCTCTCTCTCTCTCTCTCTCTCTCTCTCTCTCTCTCTCTCTCCAAAGTAATACAATATGTTACATATTGTCTTTAATTTATTTTAGTCTCTTTCTCTCTCTCTCTCTCTCTCTCTCTCTCTCTCTCTCTCAGAGTAATACAATATGTCGCACATTGTCTTTAATTTATCTTAGTATCTCTCTCTCTCTCTCTCTCTCTCTCTCTCTCTCTCTCTCTCAAAGTAATACAATATGTCGCACATTGACATTTATTTATTTTAATGTTGAAAATATAATATTTATAAAAGACACTACCTTATCTTGATCAATAAGATCTGCCTCTACGTAATATATCTCTTATTCATTGAATGTAGTTTTTTATAGAACATATTGTTGGTAACTTACTTTCCCTATGAAAAAGATATAGAAAAAGAAGAAAGGCATAGAAGCTTATCTTTATCTTTCACTACGGGGACCTTAACTAACAGGTTAAATCCTCTGCTGCTGCTGCCAAAAAAAAAAAAAAAAAAAATGTAATCCTGGTTACACTTGGTTTTAGAGAATGGTTTTCCGTTCTGGTTTTAGATTCGTTTAATCTTTTCAGCTTTTTTTCCCATTGAATTGTGGTCTTGCTTGCATTTGACGTAGTGATCTTTTCTATCTCCCCTATATAATAAAGAGCAAGTGTCTGGGTATATAAATATATATATATATATATATATATATATATGTATATGTATATGTATATATATAAATTGTTTGGTAATCTCAGTGTTATCAGGTGTATGAGGACAGCGGAGAATCTGTAAAGAATATGCGAGACTATTCGTTGTATGTGTAGGCTAAGGGAAAATGAACCGTAACCAGAGAGAAGGATCTAATGTAGTACTGTCTGGCCATTCAAAGGACCCAATAACTGTCTAGTGGTAGTATTTCAACGGGTGGCTGGTGCCCTAGCTAACTTATAAATATATATGTATATATATATATATATATATATATATATATTTTATACATATATATATATATTTTATACATATATATGTGTGTGTGTATATATATATATGTATATATATATATATATATATATCTTTATCATCATCAGCAGTCGATAGTAGTCCACTGCAAAACAAAGGCCTCAGTCATGTACTTCCACTTGCGTATGTTTATGGTCTTCCTGTGCCAGTCCACGCCTGCAAACTTCCCTTGTTCGTCGATCCATTGTCTTCTCTTCCTTCCCCTACTTTTACAATCTTTAGGGACCCATATTGTTATTCTTAATGTCCATCTATTGTCTCTCATTCCCATTATATGTCCTGTCCATTTACATATCTTTTTCTTACATTTATATACAACAAATGTAGCCATTTCTAGTCCCTTGTAGGTTAAAGGACTCGGACATGTTCTTTGCCGTGTGTGGAATTTGGCCATTTTCATCACCACGCTGGCCAGTGCGGATTGGTGATGGGCGGAGACTTTAGTCTGATCGCTCACAGCAAACCAACCTAGTATGGGTGTCACTGACTAGTGCAGGTATTCCTACTCAGAAAGGAATATATATATATATATATATATATATGTATATATATTTATATATATATATATATGCATATATATGTATATATATATTTATATATATATATATATATATATATATATTTCTTTCCGGTCACGCCAGTAACATTGCCAGATGTAAAACTACTTGATCTCTCCCCTTGCCTCAGGCAAGGAGGAGAGGGATTAGACATACCCTGGCCAGAGGAGTTGTATTTAGGAAAGGAGGAGGGGAAGATTGAATCGGTGTGTGGGTGAGTGACGGGTCGCATACACTAGTACATCACATTTGTCCTATTTTTTCATCGTGAGAGTGTGTTTTACCTCCAGCTTCTAGCATTTAAAAATGATTAACTGTTTTGTTAATGCTGACGTCAGCAGAATTATTATTGGACGTAAACTCATTCGTCATCCTTGAAGAGAGTTTGGTGAGCTGTTACTAATGTTACTGAGTTGATATTAATGTTATTGTATGTTTAGGCATAGTGAACAATTTTCATAGACATGATAGCCATATATATATATATATATATATATGTATATATATATATATATATATATATATGTATATATATATATATATATATATACATGTATATTTATATATCATATATATACATATACTGTACATACATGAGTAAAAATATATTTATGCACACACAAGTTCTTGTATTGTATATGTACTGTATATATATATATATATATATATGTGTGTGTGTATATGTATATATATATATATGTATGTATATACACATACATATATACTGTATATGTATTTTATATATATATATATAGACATATATATATATATATATATATGTGTGTGTGTGTGTTTGTGTGCATGTGTGTTCATGTATGCATTTCTCTCTCTCTCTCTCTCTCTCTCTCTCTCTCATCATATTTCGCGCCTCTCATAAATCATTCTTTATGTGATCTGTTCGTCGGCTGAGCCAACGTGAAGCTTATGTCTTCCATCAAACCTTAAACTATTTTACGATGAAACAATTTTAACACCTAAAAAAAACACACCAGGAAAAGGGGGCGTGGCCTATGGAATGATACGCACTTTGTATATATAAATATGTTTTTATTATATTTCCACTGGTCTTATGAACTACTCATGTACAATACATCAAACTACACTACACTACTCCATTTGTGTTTAACTACTACATGTTTAATACAGGTTTTTATATTACACAACAAAACACGTTTTCCTTCGGGTCTCTTGTAAAAATCATCTCTATATAAAAGAAGATTGATGTTGAGAGGCATAATCTGAAAGGTGGTATTTGTAGGGTTTCTTGCACGTGGGTGACATAAATCTTTCCTTGATGCCTTGAGAGAGAGAGAGAGAGAGAGAGAGAGAGAGAGATCTACGAAACAATGACAGTAACAGAGAGAGAACATAATCACTTCGAAACTCTGACAGTAATACATACACACAAATACACACAGAGAGAGAGAGAGAGAGAGAGAGAGAGAGAGAGAGAGAGAGCAGGATCTACGAAACAATGGCAGTAACAGAGATAGAACAGAATCACTGCGAAACTTTTGCGGTAACACACACAGAGAAAGAGAGAGAGAGAGAGAGAGAGCGAGAGAGAGAGAGAGAGAGAGAGAGAGAGCTGGATCTACGAAATAATGGTAGTAACAGAGAGAACAGAATCACTACGAAACTTTGGCGGTAACAGAGAGAGAGAGAGAGAGAGAGAGAGAGAGAGAGAGAGAGGGGGGGGTGGCACTAGGGACCCCACTGGTAATAAGCACAATATGTCATCATTAATCATATTGCGTTGAATCGAAGGCTATAAAGCTTTTGTGTTTTTTTTTTATTTATTTATTTTTTTTTTAAATTTTACATGCTGCTTAGAGGAGGATTACGATTGTATAAATATTTTTCTCCGTGAAAAATGAATTATTTTTACTTGTAAATATCCTCAGATTTTTATAAATTTGTTCTAGTTTTTTTTTTCTGTTGGACATATTTTATTCATTTCCAAATTATATTTTTTCAACTTACTTATTTTGGTTCGTAAATATTTTTGTATTTATTTGAAAAAAAAAAAATATTTATTTAAAAATCGTCAGATTTCTATGAATGTTTTATTTTTTTTTTTCGGTTTGGTCCTATTTTATTTATATCCAAATATTTTGTTTTTTGAACAATTTACCTACACAATTGGCCTCGATTTATTTGTTTCATTTTTTGTTGTTTCGTCATATTTTTTTTATCCACTTCCAATTATTTTATCATTTTCATGAATCATTTTTGTCTTCTAAAATGAATAATTTAATTCCATTTAATTTTGGTTTTGAAATATAATAACGTTAGAATTTTATGTTTAACGAGGTTATAAAATTCTTTATATTGTTACATTTATATTAGGGGTCAAGGTAGAGAATAATTTCAGTGAATGATTTGCTTTTTATAAATCCAGGAATTAAAAAAAAAATATATCAAGCAAGTATCTGGTGTTGTTAAGCAATCTTAAGAATTTCTTGTATAGAATTTCACAAACCTTATAATTTTTACCTTTCTCTGCTTAATGGGAAAACAATAACACCTGCCAGTCTTAGCTTTTATAATTTTTATTATATATTTTGCTACCATAATTTGAAGCGGGGATATAACTTGGCAGTCTTAGCTTTTATGATTTTTGTTATATATTTTGGCTGCCATAATTTGAAGCGGGGATAAAACTTGGCAGTCTTAGCTTTTATAATCTGTATTATATATTTTGGCTGCCATAATTTGAAGCGGGGATATAAATTGGCAGTCTTCGCTTTTATAATTTTTATTATATATTTTGTCTGCCATAATTTGAAGCGGGGATATAACTTGGTAGTCTTAGCTTTTATAATTTTAGTATATTTTGTCTGCCATAATTTGAAGCGGGGATATAACTTGGTAGTCTTAGCTTTTATAATTTTAATATATTTTGGCTGCCATAATTTGAAGTGGGGATATAACTGGCCAGTCTTAGCTTTTATAATCTGTATTATATATTTTTTCTGCCATAATTTGAAGCGGGGATATAACTTGGTAGTCTTAGCTTTTATAATTTTAATATATTTTGTCTGCCATAATTTGAAGCGGGGATATAACTTGGCAGTCTTAGCTTTTATAATTTTTATCATATATTTTGGCTGCCATAATTTGAAGCGGGGATATAACTCGCCAGTCTTAGCTTTTATGATTTTTATCATATACTTTTGCTGAAATAATTTGAAGCGGGGATATAACTTGGCAGTCTTAGCTTTTATGATTTTTATTATATGTTTTGGCTGCCATAATTTGAAGCGGGGATATAACTTGCCAGTATCAGATTTTATAATTTTTATTATATATTTTGGCTGACATAATTTGAAGCGGGGATATAACTTGGCACTCTTAGCTTTTATGATTTTTATTATATGTTTTGGCTGCCATAATTTGAAGCGGGGATATAACTTGCCAGTATCAGCTTTTATAATTTTTATTATATATTTTGGCTGACAAAATTTGAAGCGGGGATATAACTCGCCAGTCTTAGCTTTTATGATTTTTATCATATACTTTTGCTGCCATAATTTGAAGCGGGGATATAACTTGGCAGTCTTAGCTTTTATGATTTTTATTATATGTTTTGGCTGCCGTAATTTGAAGCGGGGATATAACTTGCCAGTATCAGCTTTTATAATTTTTATCATATATTTTGGCTTCCATAATTTGAAGCGGGGATATAACTTGGCAGTCTTAGCTTTTATGATTTTTGTTATATATTTTGGCTGCCATATTTTGAAAGGGGGGAGGGGAATAAACTACTCTGTGCCTCGTGAATAGAATCAGAAAAAAAATGATTTTTAGTCAATTCTTTTTAGTGAGGCAGATTTGCACCGATTCGCATGGGTGCCCTTTTAGCTCGGAAAGGTTTCCTGCTCGCTGATTGGTTGGACAAGATAATTCTAACCAATCAGATAGCAGGAAACTTTTCCGAGCTAAAAGGGCACCGCTGTGAGTCAGTGCAAATGCGCCTCATTAAAAAAATTGAGTGTAGTTCATTTATTTGTATAAATGGAGATGTGACTAATTTTTTAATAAGTATAAATAAATATTATAAGAAGTAATAATGAAATATCAATGGGTAGACAAATAAAGCCAGACTTGATAAAAAATTTGATAAAGAATTAGTTCAGTTTTTTGTATGAATGAAGATGTGACCATTTTTTTTTTTTTGTTAAGTATAAATAATTATAAGAAGTTGTAATAGAAAATCAATGTATAGAGAAATAAACAGACTTGATAAATTATTTTTGATAAATAAAAAAAAAGAATTAATTCAGTTATTTGTAGAAATGAAATTGTGACCAATTTTTTTTTTTAAAGTATAAATAATTATAAGAATTCGTAATAAAAAAGTCAATGGATCGACAAATAAGCCTAGACTTGATAAAATATTTTTGATAAATAAAAAAAATTAGTTCAATTATTTGTATAAATGAAGATAAGACTAATTCGTAAATAAATATAGATAATTATTTTAAGAAATCAATGTAATGACAAATAAACCCAGACTTGATAAAATATTTTTCATAAATAAAAAAGATAGTTCAATTATATTTATAAATGAAGATATGATGAATTTGTTAATAAATATAAATATGAAAATGAATAAACTTCACCTACGGGAATTGGTAGATGTACGAATTGAACATTGAAAACTTATTCACTTAAATATTATAAAGAAGATTAATTTTCCACGTCAAATTAAACCTTAAACCTTAAACCTTACAGAGGCGTTAAACACGATTGGCTGTGTGACTTTGATTGTGTGGTTCGAATGGCTTACAATGATTAACAAGTACATTTTAGAACGAGTATATACTGACATTAGACTGAAAACTGGTTCTGAATTTGTATACAGTTTTTACCCTGCTTCGTCCTCATTTCATCTCATATATATATATATATATATATATAAATATATATATATATATATATATATATTTGTATATATATATGTATATATACATATATATATATGTGTATATATATATTATATATATAATTATATATATATATATATATATATATGTATATATATATATTTATTTATATATGTATATATATATACACACACACACACACACATATATATATATATATATGTATATATATATATATATATATATATGTATTTATTTATGCATATATATATGAAAAACAAAATGTCTTTAATTCAAGATTCAGAAAATCTCTCTTGACATTTTCGAAGTATTTTACCATCCATTTATTTACCTAATGTTTTCCCATTTACACAAAGGAGCTTAGCAAACGAATGAATTAGTGCCTAAGTGGATTTTATATAAATACAATTTTTCATGAAAGGACTAAGAATGGAGGGATTTTGAATGTATTGATTTTTTTTTTCAGTAATGAATTTGCTTATTTTTTTAATGAATTTGTAATTTTTGATTTATAAATTTGCTTTTATATTACACACACTCACATATATATATATATAAATATATATATATATATATATATATATATACATATATATATATATATACATATATATATATATATATATATATATGAATATGCCTCTAATGAATGTCTTTTTTCAAAATGAATTTGCTTTTTTTTAATGATTTTGTAATTTTTTATTTATAAATTTGCTTATATATATATATATATATATATATGTATGAATATGCCTCTAATGAATTTGTCTTTTTTCAAAATGAATATACCTTTTTTTAATGAATTTGCTTTTTATGAATCTGTCCTTTTTTTGAATGAAATTTACCTTTATAATTGAATTTGCATTTTTTATATATATGAATTTGCCTTGTTCATGAATTTGTCCTTTTTTAAGATGAATTTTTCCTTTTCTAATGAATTTCCTTTTTTTGACAATTGAATTTGCCTCTTTAATAAATTTGTTTTTTTTAATGAATATGCCTTTTTTAAAAAATGAATTTGCCATTTTTAAAGAAAAATGAATTTGCATTCATTATTCATTACTCTCTCTCTCTCTCTCTCTCTCTCTCTCTCTCTCTCTCTCTTCAAGACATATAAAAAAAGATTTAGTTGAAACTTAAATTTTAGTTCACCCCTTTTGATATCACAAAGATGGTCACTTGCTTCATGCTGTTGTTTTAATCACTAGGAAATCATTATTTTCAATTATAAGTATTTAAGACTGAGTAT
Source organism: Palaemon carinicauda (assembly GCF_036898095.1). NCBI lineage: Eukaryota > Metazoa > Arthropoda > Malacostraca > Decapoda > Palaemonidae > Palaemon > Palaemon carinicauda. The sequence goes on from NC_090726.1 coordinate 204,366,489, forward strand.
TTTATATACAACTTATTTAATGTTAATCTTTGTGTGGTACAGGTTTATATATATATATATATATATATATGCATACATAATGTTCATGTAAATAAATGTATATACACAAGTATATGCTGCAGTATATATACATGGATAATATTATATATATATATATATATATACTAACATGTATATACTATAATATATATATATATATATATATGTATGTGTATATATATATATGTATATATATATATATATATATACTGTGCATATATATATATATATATATACTGTGCATATATATATATATATATATGTATATATATATATATATATATATGTATTTATATATATGATCGTACCTGTATACATGTACACATAAGTAGAGTAAATATATACCCTCCATGTACACCATATTTTTCCTATACTTAAATATCTACCTCATTCGTACTTGTATATTCACTCATACGCACATGAACGTATATAAAGACTCCGTGTAACTTAACTCTTAATTCACATTTTTTTTATATATACACCCTGTGTTGGTTCATATAATAGATCATACGCAATAAGGCCTACGCAATGATGCGTACGCAATATAGACATTATTTGACGCATAAATAAAGACAAAATAAGACTTCTGTTACTCCTCCCTATGTTTTTGAAGTATTAGGTAATGCACTATTAGAAATGTTTGGTAGGAAATGCTGGAAGATAGAGTTGTGGGGAGAATGTGATTAAGTTGAGAATTGTACAAAGCTTTGTAATATTTATATAATATAGGTTTATTCACGTTAACATGTATACATAGGTATGTAAATGTGTAGGCCTATATAACATACACATACATACACACATATATTATACACATATTTTTATATATATTCATGTATATATATATGTGTATATATATATAATTTATATATATATATATATATATATACCGTATATATATATATATATATATATATACCGTATATATATATATATAATATACGGTATATATATATATACAAATATATATATATATATATATACACATATATATATGTATATATATGTATATGTGTATTATATATACTTCATATATACACACTATATATGCATGTATGTCTAGATACATAGATTAACAAAGATCCTATAATACTGAATAAACTCCATTTGAAAATTTCCAAAATGGAAAAAAAAATTCTTATATAACGATAGCAACAGTGCTTTGAAATCTCCCAGAAACCTTATACCAAAATAGAAAATATACAGATGCAATAAACTGATCATAATGATATAAGAAACAACACAAGAAGAACAAGAACATGGAAAGTAATTAGTACAATAAAGAAAACATATAGGAAATTCAATAATTCTGTTTTCATGGGTTAAAAATGACTTTGGCCATAAGTAAGTTGAGAATATGAAAAAGGATAGTTTAATCATCTTGTTTCTAATTGACGTCAAAAGGATTTTTGTTCGTATAAAAACAATGAGAATATTCGAATGTTCTGATTTTCTTTCATGTTTGAGAGAATTGTTGATTGGAGATGTGCTGTTGACAGTGTTATGCTTTTAGGTGTGAAAGTTTTATTTCGGGGAAGATGACTATTCTCTCTCTCTCTCTCTCTCTCTCTCTCTCTCTCTCTCTCTCTCTGAAAGCGTATATTATTTTCAATTACGCATTTTCAACAAAGTAATGATTCAAAGTATTGAATGTCATGTATTGAACGCCCTCTCTCTCTCTATCTCTCTCTCAATCTCTCTCCTCTCTCTCTCTCTCTCTCTCTCTCTCTCTCTCTCTGTTAAAGCGTATATTATTTTCAATTACGCATTTTCAACAAAAGAATGACTCAAAGTATTGACTGTCATGTATTGAACGCTCTCTCTCTCTCTCTCTCTCTCTCTCTCTCTCTCTCTCTCTCATTGTGAAAGCGTTATTATATTCAATTACGCATTTTCAACAAAGTAATGATTCAAAGTATTGACTGTCATGTATTGAACGCCTCTCTCTCTCTCTCTCTCTCTCTCTCTCTCTCTCTGAGTATGATTTGATGGAGGCGTAAAAAGTTATCTTAATATCTGAAGGAAATGTTCGTTGACTATTTACTGATTTCTTGAATAATTCTTGACATTCACAGATTTCACTCTGATTTATGTAGCCAAGGGTTCTGAATATATAGCCATACGTTCTGGTTATGTAGCCATGGGTTCTGAATATATAGCCATACTTTCTGGTTATGTAGCCATGGGCTCTGGTTATGTAGTCATGGGTTCTGAATATATAGCCATACTTTCTGGTTACATAGCCATGGGTTCTGGTATGTAGCCATGGGTTCTGAATATATAGCCATTCGTTCTGGTTATGTAGCCATAGATTCTGAATTTGTAGCCATAAGCTCTAGTTATGTAGCCATGGGTTCTGAATATGTAGCCATGGGTTCTGGATATGTAGCCATGGTTTCTGAATATGTAGCCATGGGTTTTGAATATGTAGCCATGGGTTCTGAATATGTAACCATAGGCTCTGAATATGTAGCTATGGGTTTTGAATATGTAGCCAAAGGTTCTGGTTATGTAGCCATAGGTTCTGGTTATGTAGCCATGGGTTCTGAATATCTAGTCATACGTTCTGATTAATGTTGCAGAATATTTTTATTAAATTGAACTTAATGTGATAAGAAATGTCTCTTCTCTATTAAATGAAGCTTAAGATTATTGTAACCTATTACTAACGTCCCTGCCTGGCGATCTACTGGACTGGGGTTGAAGACCCGCTCAAGCTCGATAGTTTCTTGTAGCTTCTGCAACCTCACCATCCATGTGAGCTAAGGATGGGGTCTTTTGGGAAGCCTGTAAGTCTACTTGCTGAGACATCAGCAGCCATTGCCTGGGCCTCCCTGATCATTAGTTAGGTGGAGAGGGTGCTTCAGGGATAATTATATGTACATTTGGTCAATCTCTAGGGCATTGCCACTGCCCCTTGCCTCTGCCATTCAGGAGTAACCTTTAAATGACAAGTAATGGTCTTCCACTGTCATGGGTTAGAGTTCTCTTGCTTGAGGCTACACTCGGGCTCACTGTTCTATCTTATATCTTATTTCTCTTCCTCTTGTTTTGCTAAAGTTTTTATAGTTTTTAAAGTGATATTTATTTCAATATTTTTGCTCTTCTTAAAATGTTTTATTTTTCCTTGTTTTCCCTACCTCACTGAGCTTTGAATCGAGGCACTACATGGAATTTTGCCATTTTTTTATTCGTTTTTATAACCCTGACTGATAAGTGCAATCAATTATAACTGCTTGCCTAATGATAGGTGTAATTGATTATAGCCGCTTCTTGCCAAATGATAGGTGTAATTAATTATAACCACTTTTTGTAAAATCGTAGGTGTAATTGATTATAACCACTTTTTGTCAAATCATAGGTGTAATTGATTATAACCACTTCTTGCCAAATTATAGGTGTAATTGATTATAACCACTTTTTGGTAAATCATAGATGTAATTGATTATAGCCGCTTCTTGCCAAATTATAGGTGGAAGAGATTATAACTGCATCTTGACAAATGATATCTGCAGTCAATTATAACCACATCTTGCCAGTCGATAGGTGCAATCGATCATAATTTTAAGTTTTTTAATAGATTTAATTAAAGAAATTCCGTATCGGTGGTTTGGCATTAGCTAAAACACTAGAAACTATTAGTTCTTTTGGTATATTTTGATCTAAGGCGGAAAAAAACCCAATTAAGGAAATGAAAATTATTGATAAATTTTGGAAGATGAAATATTGAGATGTAAAGACACAAAACATATGTGAATATTCGTTGTCATTAATTTTTAACCCTTTCAGCGTCAGTGGTAGTTAAATCTTTGTTTAACCCTTTCAGCGTCAGTATTGGATTCGACAAGATTTCTGATGTAGTTAAATCTTTGTAAGCAAATCCTAGCTTATTGATATTTATTAGAAAGCTTTCATCAAGACCTTTTCCAATGGATATCAACTTGCTATGGTTTTTAGCTATTTTGAAAGATGTATCCCTTCATGAAATTTTGACTAAGTCATCAATGGCAGTTAAAGGGTTAGGATGTTTACTTCTGCTCTGAGAGAGAGAGAGAGAGAGAGAGAGAGAGAGAGAGAGAGAGAGAGAGATTTCAGTGCATGATTATGAACATTTATGTTGACTAGGCTGACATGAGTCTTTTTTTGTAGTTTATATATGCCATATCTGTTTTTGACGTTGTTAATAGTTTATATAGGACATATCTATTTTGACGCTGTTACTGTTTTTAGAATGATATATTGTTAATTTATTCTCATCATTTATTTATTTCCTTATTTCCTTTCCTCACTGGGCTATTTTTCCCTGTTGGAGCCCTTGGGCTTTTAGCATCTTGCTTTTCCAACTAGGGTTGGACCTTGGCTAGTAATAATGATAATAATAATAATAATAATAATAATAATAATAATAATAATGATAATAATAATCTAGTTTTTGAGTAAATATTTCAAATGCTCATACCCAGTTTATCAAATCTCCATACGCAAGTGAGCATCTATTTTGTGCCCTTGTTTGAAACTTCCAAATATTTGCGTAAATACAACTAAATTTAGTATATGCGTATGTCTGTGAGCATCTAATTTTTGCGTATTTGAATATCTAATCTCTGCCCATTTGTTTATCTGCGTATATAAATATCTAATCTCAACTCGTGCGTATACGCATTCCTTATCTCATGTGATTCCAGAGAGAACGATTTTTGTAGAATTATTATTATTATTATTATTATTATTATTATTATTATTATTATTATTATTATTATTATTATTACTTGCTAAGCTACAACCCTAGTTGGAAAAGCAGGATGCTATAAGCCCTATAAGGGCTCCAACATGGAAAATAGCCCAGTGAGGAAAGGAAATAAGGAAAAACTACAAGAGAATTTTAAGAACAATAATAAAATTTAAATAAACCTTTCATATAGGAACTATAAAAGCTTGAAAATAACAAGAGGAAGAGAAACAAGGTAGAAGAGTGTGGCCGATTGTATCCTCTATCAATGAAAAAAATATATTAATAAAATCTATTTGAAGGAAAAAAAAATTTCAATTAATATAAGATATATTAAAAAAATCTATTTGTAGGGAAAATTTTTTTTTCAACAACCAATAGATTATATTAAAACAATCTATTTGAAGGAAAACAAAATTCAACAACCAATAAAAAATATATTAAAACAATCTATTTGAAGGAAAAAAAAATTCAACAACCTATGAAAATATGTTAAAACAATCTATTTGAAGGAAAAAAAAAACCTATCCACGGTAATCGTCTCTGAGATACAGTTGGATCTTAATTGGGAGGTCAAATCCTGGGCGCTATCGGATGGTGGATCATTTTGCAAAGTTTAGTAGTAGGGAGTCTGTGCTAATCGAAAATGGGATGATATAATTCGAGACGGTAATTAGTAATTAGATCTCTAAGTTTCGGATTAGTTTCTGTTCGGTCGACTTCATTGCAACTGATAACCTAACTTGGGCTGTAACTATTTTTTTTTTTTTGTCTTAAGTGCTTTGCTCATTTTACTTATTCTTATTTTACTGTTTCTTTCTCGGTGTTTTTATTGAATTTCATTGAGTGCGTGTGTGTATGTATGTATGTATGTATGTATATATATATATATATATATATATATATATATATATATATATATATATATATATATATATATATATATATATATATTAATTCTTTTAAATTTTCAATAGAGATAATTTCATATGTTTAAAACTTTTATATGCTTTTCTGTTGAACAAATTATTAATAAAAATGTCTAAGTATTTTTAAAAACTATATGCATATATATATATATATATATATATATATATATATATATATATATATATATATATATATATATTATACAGACCTGTATGTTATATATGTGTGTATATATATCTCATGAATTAATTCTTTCAAATCAATTATAGTAATAATTTCGACTGTTTTAAACCTTATCCATGTTTTTCTAAAGTTATTTTTACTTTTCCTAAATGTTTTAAAAGAATTTCCATAAATTTATAATACATATTACGCCAGTTAATTGTAACATGCTTTCGCATTAATAATTATTAATTAATAATTTATCTTATATTTTTGTTCTCATACATACCTGTTGATTACAACATTTATTGTGATTATCACATATCTGTACATTGAGATTATTATTCTTTTATTTTTTCATATATAATAAATGATATCGGCGTCAATGACCTTAGATGTCAGGATGCCAGAAAACTTTAAATCAATCAATTAATGAGTATTTTAGGACAATTCTCCCACACAAGGAAAAAAACACTTAAAACGTAAACTTGAAGGGAACAAAATCATAAAAAAATTTCTATATATAATTTTTCCCTTTTAAAATCTTATAATATATTGCCACTGAGACATTTAATATACAAAGTAGACATTGAGCAGGATGTAAGTTTCATTTCTGTTGCCATTTTCTCATTTCGACTCTGATCGTAAATTAATTCATCAATCTTTGATACAAACCTTGCCAACGATTCCTTAAGTTGAGGTTTTGAAACGTTTTTATGTAAATCTTCTCACAAATTCTTAAAGGTGAGGTTTTCAAACGTTTTTATGTAAATCTTGCAACCAATTCTTAAAGCCGAGGTTTTCAAACGTTTTTATGTAGATCTTTCCACCAATTCTTAAAGCTGAGGTTTTCAAACGTTTTTATGTAGATCTTTCCACCAATTCTTAAAGCTGAGGTTTTCAAACGTTTTTATGTAGATCTTTCCACCAATTCTTAAAGCTGAGGTTTTCAAACGTTTTTATGTAGATCTTGCCACCAATTCTTAAAGCTGAGGTTTTCAAACGTTTTTATGTAGACCTTGCCACCAATTCTTAAAGTTGAGGTTTTCAAACGTTTTTATGTAAATTTTGCAACCAATTCTTAGGTTGAGGTTTCAAACGTTTTTATGTAAACCTTTCCACCAATTCTTAAAGTTGAGGTTTTCAAATGTGTTTATGTAAATCTTGTCACTAATTCCTTAAGCTAAGGGTTTCAAACGTTTTTATGTAAATCTTGCCACTAATTTCTTAAACTAAGGGTTTCAAACGTTTATGTTTCCAAAGTGTTCCACGTCTCACTTTTAAGTGTCACTACTATTTTTTTTGGGGGGGGGGGGAGGGGGTTCTACGAAACTACTAATAATGTTCCCTTAACTAAGCAGGCCATTCCGGTCCTAAAGCAGCAAACACTAGGATATAATACACATTCCATTCCTCATAATAAAGTTATGGAAACAATACATATATTTTCCGATTCTATTCACAATAAAGTTTTTTTTTTCTTCTAAATAATCGTTTTGAAAAAAAAAATATACCCTTTTTGGATACTTAAGCTCGTAATCATTCATTAGGCTAAATATTCTGAAAGCACTTCTCTGTACTAGTTTATGAATTCACATATTTGGAAATGTTTACCAAATTTCTTGTTATTTCATTTGTTATGTATCTTGAAGTTGGTTTTGTAATTCTGGTAGGTTATTACGTCCTTGAGAGAATGTGTACTGCACATTTTCTCTTTGGATATAAATAGCTACTTTTCCATCGTCTGAAATCAATGGAAATAAGTTGAAATCCGTAGAATTGCTTATGTCAGCATAAATTACATAGTGACTGTCTTACACTGGTGGGTCATCACTAAGTATAGTTTACTGTTGTGTTTACTTCGTTCACAGTATTGATTTAAAGGGATCGTCTCAATACTTTGCGTTCACCTTACTGTTCACAGTATTGATTTTAAGGGATCGTCCCAATAATTTTTGTTCTTAACTGTTCTCAGTATTGATTTTAAGGGATCGTCCCAATAATTTTCATTCACCTTACTGTTCACAGTATTGATTTTAAGGGATCGTCTCAAGCATATCGTTCACCTTACTGTTCACGGTATTAATTTTAAGGGATCGTCCCAGTACTTTTCGCTCACCTTACTGTTCACAGTATTGATTTTAAGGGATCGTCCCAATAATTTTCATTCACCTTACTGCTCACAGTGTTGATTTTAAGGGATCGTCCCAATACTTTTTGTTCACCCTACTATTCACAGTATTGATTCTAAGGGATTGTCCCTATACTTTTCGTTCACCTTACGATTACCCTTTGCAGAAAATATTAATCCTCTCATGAAACATTCAGACAACATCAAATAAGATAACACTTTTAAGCTGCAACATACTTAACATACTTATAAGACCATTTACTTAGAAGACCATTTTATTACGTTTAGTGTTTCTCTGTGTTATTTCCTGACTTTTCAGGCACAAGAGCCATTCGTCATCTCTGGCTTCCAATTTAATTGCTTCATCGCAAATCCCTTTCGTTTTCTTGTAGTTTCGCATTGCAAAATCCATTTGTTTTCTTGTAGTTTCGCATCGCAAACCGCATTCATTTTCTTGTAGTTTCGCATAGCAATTTCCATTCGTTTTCTTGTAGTTTTGCATCGCAAACTCCATTCGTTTTCTTGTAGTTTCGCATTGCAAACTCCACTCGTTTTCTTGTAGGTTTGCATTGCAAAATCCATTTGTTTTCTTGTAGTTTCGCATCGCAAACCGCATTCATTTTCTTGTAGTTTCGCATAGCAATTTCCATTCGTTTTCTTGTAGTTTTGCATCGCAAACTCCATTCGTTTTCTTGTAGTTTCGCATTGCAAACTCCACTCGTTTTCTTGCCGTTTCGCATCACAAACCCCATTTGTTTTCTTGTAGTTTCGCATCGCAATCCCCATTCGTTTTCTTGTAGTTTCGCATCGCAAACTCCATTCGTTTTCTTGTAGTTTCGCATCGCAAACCCCATTCGTTTTCTTGCCATTTCGCATCGCAAACCCCATTCGTTTTCTTGTAGTTTTGCATCGCAAACCCTATTTGTTTTCTTGTAGTTTCGCATCACAATTTCCATTCGTTTTCTTGTAGTTTCACATCGCAAACCCCATTCGTTTTCCTGTAGTTTCGCATCGCGAACTCCATTCGATTTCTTGTAGTTTCGCATCGCAAAATCCATTCGTTTTCTTGTAGTTTCGCATCGCGAACTCCATTCGTTTTCTGTAGTTTAGGAGTTGAATAATTTGCTTTTGATAGCTTGTATTTTGATTGTAAAGCACGGAGCTTTTACTACTCGCCCAAGTTCATTATATAGACGTAGGCCATCGTGAAGCTGATGAGAATCCACTGGGACGTGTTGATGTCCAACTGCGGTCCTGAAAGATAAAAGAAATAAACGAGTTAGAAATAGTTTTGTATGATTGAAATAGTAATGTTCCTTGCGTGGTGTGCTTATATCTTTTTGCTTATTTCCCTGTTGGGGTCCCTGGGCTTATAGCATATCCTGTTTTCCCAACTAGGGTTTTAGCCTAGCAAGTAATAATAATAATAATGAAAATTTGTTCATCTTTTATTGATAATAATAATAATAATAATAATATGATGATGATGATGATAATAATAATTAATAATGATAATGATATGATAATGATGATGATGAGGATGATAATAAAGATAATTATAATAATAGTAATAAATAATAATAACGATAATAATAATAAATGTAGTAAAAGTCTCCATCAACTGGCCATTCGTTATAATAAATTTTCTATGTCCTTTTTTTCAATTCCAACTTGGTAGTAAACGTCTGCTTCAACCGGTCGTTTGTTACAATAAATTTTCTACATTTTCTATGGTCTTTACCTTCCTCCAATAACTTTCTCAATAATTGATAATTTATGTGGTGAATGGCACAGACCACTTCGGCTTATATACGATCTTGCATTACCATAAGTAATTCTCAGGATACTTTTTAGCAAGATTTATTAAAAATGGATGCTGCGATCCGTGAGGAACTCTATACTCAGTTTTTTTTTTTTGGATTCTGCGATCCGTAAGGAACTCTATACTCAGTTTTTTTTTTTTGGATTCTGCAATCCGTGAGGAACTCTATACTCAGTTTTTTTTTTTTTGGATTCTGCGATCCGTGAGGAACTCTATACTCAGTTTTTTTTTTGGATTCTGCAAACCGTGAGGAACTGTATACTCAGTTTTTTTTTTTTTGGATTCTGCGATCCGTGAGGAACTCTATACTCAGTTTTTTATTTTGGATTCTGCGATCCGTGAGGAACTCTATACTCAGTTTTTTTTTTTGGATTCTGCGATCCGTGAGGAACTCTATACTCAGTTTTTTTTTTGGATTCTGCGATCCGTGAGGAACTCTATACTCAGTTTTTTTGGGGGGATTCTGCGATCCGTGAGGAACTCTATACTCAGTTTTTTTTTTTTGGATTCTGCGATCCGTGAGGAACTCTATACTCAGTTTTTTTTTTGGATTCTGCGATTCGTGAGGAACTCTATACTCAGTTTTTTTTTTGAATTCTGCAATCCGTGAGGAACTCTATACTCAGTTTTTTTTTTGATTCTGCGATCCGTGAGGAACTCTATACTCAGTTTTTTTTTTTTGGATTCTGCAAACCGTGAGGAACTCTATACTCAGTTTTTTTTTTGGATTTTGCGATCCGTGAGGAACTCTATACTCAGTTTTTTTTTTTTGGATTCTGCGATCCGTGAGGAACTCTATACTCAGTTTTTTTTTTAGATTCTGCGATCCGTGAGGAACTCTATACTCAGTTTTTTTTTTTTGGATTATGCGATCCGTGAGGAACTCTATACTCAGTTTTTTTTTTGGATTCTGCGATCCGTGAGGAACTCTATACTCAGTTTTTTTTTTGATTCTGCGATCCGTGAGGAACTCTATACTCAGTTTTTTTTTGGATTCTGCGATCCGTGAGGAACTCTATACTCTTTTTTTTTTGGATTCTGCGATCCGTGAGGAACTCTATACTCAGTTTTTTTTTTTGGATTCTGCGATCCGTGAGGAACTCTATACTCAGTTTTTTTTTGGATTCTGCGATCCGTGAGGAACTTTATACTCAGTTTTTTTTGGATTCTGCGATCCGTGAGGAACTCTATACTCAATTTTTTTTTTGGATTCTGCGATCCGTGAGGAACTCTATACTCAATTTTTTGGGGGGGATTCTGCGATCCGTGAGGAACTCTATACTCAATTTTTTTTGGATTCTGCGATCCGTGAGGAACTCTATACTCAATTTTTTTTGGATTCTGCGATCCGTGGGGAACTCTATACTCAAGTTTTTTTTTTTGATTCTGCGATCCTTGAGGAACTCTATACTCAATTTATTTTGGATTCTGGGATCCTTGAGGAACTCTATACTCAATTTTGTTTGGATTCTGCGATTCGTGAGGAACTCTATACTCAATTTTTTGGGGGGGTATTCTGCGATCCGTGAGGAACTCTATACTCAATATTTTTTGGAATATGCGATCCGTGAGGAACTCTACTCAATTTTTGGGGGATTCTGCGATCCGTGAGGAACTCTACTCAATTTTTTTTTTGGATTCTGCGATCCGTGAGGAACTCTATACTCAGTTTTTTTTTTTGATTCTGCGATTCATGAGGAACTCTATACTCAATTTTTTTTTGGATTCTGCGATCCGTGAGGAACTCTATACTCAATTTTTTTTTTGATTCTGCGATCCGTGAGGAACTCTATACTCAATTTTTTTTTGGGATTCTGCGATCCGTGAGGAACTCTATACTCAATTCTTTTTGGATTCTGCGATCCGTGAGGAACTCTATACTCAAGTTTTTGTTTTTTGATTCTGCGATCCATGAGGAACTCTATACTCAATTTTTTTTTTGGATTCTGCGATCCTTGAGGAACTCTATACTCAATTTTGTTTGGATTCTGCGATTCGTGAGGAACTCTATACTCATTTTTTGGGGGGGATTCTGCGATCCGTGAGGAACTCTATACTCAATATTTTTTTGGAATCTGCGATCCGTGAGGAACTCTACTCAATTTTTTTGGGATTCTACGATCCGTGAGGAACTCCACTCAATTTTTTTGGGATTCTGCAATCCGTGAGGAACTCTATACTCTACTCAGTTTTTTTTTGGATTCTGCGATCCGTGAGGAACTCTATACTCAATTTTTTTGGATCTGCGATCCTTAAGGAACTCCATACTCGATTTTTTTTGGATTCTGCGATTTGTGAGCAACTCCATACTCAATTTTTTTTTGGATTCTGCGATCCGTGAGGAACTCTACTCAATTTTTTTTGGATTCTGCGATCTGTGAAGAACTCTATACTCAATTTTTTTTTGGATTCTGCGATCCGTGAAGAACTCTATACTCAATTTTTTTTTATTTTTGGATTCTGCGATCCGTGAGGAACTCTATACTCATTTTTTTTGGTTCTGCGATCCGTGAGGAACTCTATACTCAATTTTTTTTTATTTTTGGATTCTGCGATCCGTGAGGAACTCTATACTCATTTTTTTTATTCTGCGATCCGTTAGGAACTCCATACTCAATTTTTTTTTGGATTCTGCGATCCGTGAGGAACTCTATACTCATTTTTTTTTATTCTGCGATACGTGAGGAACTCCATACTCAATTTTTTTTGGATTCTGCGATCCGTGAGGAACTCCATACTCAATATTTTTTTGGATTCTGCAATCCGTGAGGAACTCCATACTCAATATTTTTTTGGATTCTGCGATCCGTGAGGAACTCTATACTCAATATTTTTTTGGATTCTGCGATCCGTGAGGAACTCTATACTCAATATTTTTTTGGATTATGCAATCCGTGAGGTACTCTATACTCATTTTTTTTCTTGGATTCTGTGATCCGTGAGGAACTCTATACTCAATTTTATTTTTGGATTCTGCAATCCGTCAGGAACTCTATACTCATTTTTTTTTGGATTCTGCGATCCGTGAGGAACTCTATACTCAGTTTTTTTTTTGGATTCTGCGATCCGTGAGGAACTCCATACTCAATTTTTTTATTCTGCGATCCGTGAGGAACTCTATACTCATTTTTTGGATTCTGCGATCCGTGAGGAACTCTATACTCAATTTTTTTTTGGATTCTGCGATCCATGAGGAACTCTATACTCAATTTTATTTTTGGATTCTGCGATCCGTCAGGAACTCTATACTCAATTTTTTTTGGATTCTGCAATCTGCGAGGAACTCTATATATACTCAATTTTTTTTGGATTCTGCGATCCGTGAGGAAGTCTATACTCAATTTTTTTTTTGGGATTCTGCGATCCGTGAGGAACTCTATACTCAATTATTTTTTGGGGGGGATTCTGCGATCTGTGAGGAACTCTATACTCACTTATTTTTTTTTTGTGATTCTTCGATCTGTGAGGAACTCTATACTCAATTTTTTTTTTGGATTCTGCGATCTGTGAGGAACTCTATACTTATTTTTTTATTGGATTCTGCGATCTGTGAGGAACTCTATACTCAATTATTTTCTTTTGGATTCTGTGATCCGTGAGGAACTATATATACTCAATTTTTTTTGGATTCTGTGATCCGTGAGGAAGTTTATACTCAATTTCTTTTTTTTGGATTCTGCGATCCGTGAGGAACTCTATATTCAATTATTTTTTTTGGATTCTGCGATCCGTGAGGAACTCCATATATACTCAATTTTTTTTTGGATTCTGCGATCCGTGAGGAACTATACTCAATTTTTTTTGGATTCTGCGATCCGTGAGGAACTCTATATATACTCAATTTTTTTTTGGATTCTGCGATCCGTGAGGAAGTCTATACTCAATTTTTTTTTTGGATTCTGCGATCCGTGAGGAACTCTATACTCATTTTTTTTATTCTGCGATCCGTGAGGAACTCTATACTCAATTTTTTTTTATTCTGCGATCCGTGAGGAACTCTATACTCAAATTTTTTTTGGATTCTGCGATCCGCGAGGAACTCTATACTCGTTTTTTTTTTTGGATTCTGCGATCCGTGAGGAACTCTATACTCAATTTTTTTTGGATTTTGCGGTCCGTGAGGTACTCTATACTCAATTTTTTTTTATTCTGCGATCCGTGAGGAACTCTATACTCAATTTTTTTTTATTCTGCGATCCGTGAGAAACTCTATACTCAATTTTTTTTGGATTCTGTGATCCGCGAGGAACTATACTCAGTTTTTTTTGGATTCTGTGATCCGTGAGGAACTCTATACTCAATATTTTTTTGGAATCAGTGATCTGTGAGGAACTCTATACTCAGTTTTTTTTTTAGATTCTGCAATCCGTGAGGAACTCTATACTCAGTTTTTTTTTTGGATTCTGCGATCCGTGAGGAACTCTATACTCAGTTTTTTTTTTTTTGGATTCTGCGATCCGTGAGGAACTCTATACTCAGTTTTTTTTTTTATTCTGCGATCCGTGAGGAACTCTATACTCAGTTTTTTTTTTGGATTCTGCGATCCGTGAGGAACTCTATACTCAGTTTTTTTTTTTTGGATTTTGCGATCCGTGAGGAACTCTATACTCAGTTTTTTTTTTGGATTCTGCGATCCGTGAGGAACTCTATACTCAGTTTTTTTTTAGATTCTGCGATCCGTGAGGAACTCTATACTCAGTTTTTTTTTTTGGATTCTGCGATCCATGAGGAACTCTATACTCAGTTTTTTTTTTTGGATTCTGCGATCCGTGAGGAACTCTATACTCAGTTTTTTTTTTATTCTGCGATCCGTGAGGAACTCTATACTCAGTTTTTTTTTGGATTCTGCGATCCGTGAGGAACTCTATACTCTTTTTTTTTGGATTCTGCGATCCGTGAGGAACTCTATACTCAGTTTTTTTTTTGGATTCTGCGATCCGTGAGGAACTCTATACTCAGTTTTTTTTTTGGATTCTGCGATCCGTGAGGAACTCTATACTCAGTTTTTTTTGGATTCTGCGATCCGTGAGGAACTCTATACTCAATTTTTTTTTTGGATTCTGCGATCCGTGAGGAACTCTATACTCAATTTTTTGGGGGGGATTCTGCGATCCGTGAGGAACTCTATACTCAATTTTTTTTGGATTCTGCAATCCGTGAGGAACTCTATACTCAATTTTTTTTGGATTCTGCGATCCGTGGGGAACTCTATACTCAAGTTTTTTTTTTTGATTCTGCGATCCTTGAGGAACTCTATACTCAATTTTTTTTGGATTCTGGGATCTTTGAGGAACTCTATACTCAATTTTGTTTGGATTCTGCGATTCGTGAGGAACTCTATACTCAATTTTTTTGGGGGGGATTCTGCGATCCGTGAGGAACTCTATACTCAATATTTTTTGGAATATGCGATCCGTGAGGAACTCTACTCAATTTTTGGGGGATTCTGCGATCCGTGAGGAACTCTACTCAATTTTTTTTTGGATTCTGCGATCCGTGAGGAACTCTATACTCAGTTTTTTTTTTTGATTCTGCGATTCATGAGGAACTCTATACTCAATTTTTTTTTTGGATTCTGCGATCCGTGAGGAACTCTATACTCAATTTTTTTTTTGATTCTGCGATCCGTGAGGAACTCTATACTCAATTTTTTTTGGGATTCTGCGATCCGTGAGGAACTCTATACTCAATTCTTTTTGGATTCTGCGATCCGTGAGGAACTCTATACTCAAGGTTTTGTTTTTTGATTCTGCGATCCATGAGGAACTCTATACTCAATTTTTTTTGGATTCTGCGATCCTTGAGGAACTCTATACTCAATTTTGTTTGGATTCTGCGATTCGTGAGGAACTCTATACTTATTTTTTGGGGGGGATTCTGCGATCCGTGAGGAACTCTATACTCAATATTTTTTTGGAATCTGCGATCCGTGAGGAACTCTACTCAATTTTTTTGGGATTCTGCGATCCGTGAGGAACTCCACTCAATTTTTTTGGGATTCTGCAATCCGTGAGGAACTCTATACTCTACTCAGTTTTTTTTTTGGATTCTGCGATCCGTGAGGAACTCTATACTCAATTTTTTTGGATCTGCGATCCTTAAGGAACTCCATACTCGATTTTTTTTGGATTCTGCGATTTGTGAGCAACTCCATACTCAATTTTTTTTGGGATTCTGCGATCCGTGAGGAACTCTACTCAATTTTTTTTGGATTCTGCGATCTGTGAAGAACTCTATACTCAATTTTTTTTTGGATTCTGCGATCCGTGAAGAACTCTATACTATTTTTTTGGATTCTGCGATCCGTGAGGAACTCTATACTCAATTTTTTTTTTGGTTCTGCGATCCGTGAGGAACTCTATACTCAATTTTTTTTTATTTTTGGATTCTGCGATCCGTGAGGAACTCTATACTCATTTTATTTATTCTGCGATCCGTTAGGAACTCCATACTCAATTTTTTTTTGGATTCTGCGATCCGTGAGGAACTCTATACTCATTTTTTTTTATTCTGCGATACGTGAGGAACTCCATACTCAATTTTTTTTGGATTCTGCGATCCGTGAGGAACTCCATACTCAATATTTTTTTGGATTCTGCAATCCGTGAGGAACTCCATACTCAATATTTTTTTGGATTCTGCGATCCGTGAGGAACTCTATACTCAATATTTTTTTGGATTCTGCGATCCGTGAGGAACTCTATACTCAATATTTTTTTGGATTATGCAATCCGTGAGGTACTCTATACTCATTTTTTTTCTTGGATTCTGTGATCCGTGAGGAACTCTATACTCAATTTTATTTTTGGATTCTGCAATCCGTCAGGAACTCTATACTCATTTTTTTTGGATTCTGCGATCCGTGAGGAACTCTATACTCAGTTTTTTTTTTTGATTCTGCGATCCGTGAGGAACTCCATACTTAATTTTTTTTATTCTGCGATCCGTGAGGAACTCTATACTCATTTTTTGGATTCTGCGATCCGTGAGGAACTCTATACTCAATTTTTTTTGGATTCTGCGATCCATGAGGAACTCTATACTCAATTTTATTTTTGGATTCTGCGATCCGTCAGGAACTCTATACTCAATTTTTTTTGGATTCTGCAATCCGCGAGGAACTCTATATATACTCAATTTTTTTTGGATTCTGCGATCCGTGAGGAAGTCTATACTCAATTTTTTTTTTGGGATTCTGCGATCCGTGAGGAACTCTATACTCAATTATTTTTTGGGGGGGATTCTGCGATCTGTGAGAAACTCTATACTCACTTATTTTTTTTGTGATTCTGCGATCTGTGGGGAACTCTATACTCAATTTTTTTTTGGATTCTGCGATCTGTGAGGAACTCTATACTCAATTTTTTTTTGGATTCTGCAATCCGTGAGGAACTCCATACTCAATATTTTTTTGGATTCTGCGATCCGTGAGGAACTCTATACTCAATATTTTTTTGGATTCTGCGATCCGTGAGGAACTCTATACTCAATATTTTTTTGGATTATGCAATCCGTGAGGTACTCTATACTCATTTTTTTTCTTGGATTCTGTGATCCGTGAGGAACTCTATACTCAATTTTATTTTTGGATTCTGCAATCCGTCAGGAACTCTATACTCATTTTTTTTTGGATTCTGCGATCCGTGAGGAACTCTATACTCAGTTTTTTTTTTGGATTCTGCGATCCGTGAGGAACTCCATACTCAATTTTTTTATTCTGCGATCCGTGAGGAACTCTATACTCATTTTTTGGATTCTGCGATCCGTGAGGAACTCTATACTCAATTTTTTTTTGGATTCTGCGATCCATGAGGAACTCTATACTCAATTTTATTTTTGGATTCTGCGATCCGTCAGGAACTCTATACTCAATTTTTTTTGGATTCTGCAATCTGCGAGGAACTCTATATATACTCAATTTTTTTTGGATTCTGCGATCCGTGAGGAAGTCTATACTCAATTTTTTTTTTGGGATTCTGCGATCCGTGAGGAACTCTATACTCAATTATTTTTTGGGGGGGATTCTGCGATCTGTGAGGAACTCTATACTCACTTATTTTTTTTTTGTGATTCTGCGATCTGTGGGAACTCTATACTCAATTTTTTTTTTGGATTCTGCGATCTGTGAGGAACTCTATACTTATTTTTTTATTGGATTCTGCGATCTGTGAGGAACTCTATACTCAATTATTTTCTTTTGGATTCTGTGATCCGTGAGGAACTATATATACTCAATTTTTTTTGGATTCTGTGATCCGTGAGGAAGTTTATACTCAATTTTTTTTTTTGGATTCTGCGATCCGTGAGGAACTCTATATTCAATTATTTTTTTTGGATTCTGCGATCCGTGAGGAACTCTATATACTCAATTTTTTTTTGGATTCTGCGATCCGTGAGGAACTCTATACTCAATTTTTTTTGGATTCTGCGATCCGTGAGGAACTCTATATATACTCAATTTTTTTTTGGATTCTGCGATCCGTGAGGAACTCTATACTCAATTTTTTTTTTGGATTCTGCGATCCGTGAGGAACTCTATACTCATTTTTTTTATTCTGCGATCCGTGAGGAACTCTATACTCAATTTTTTTTTATTCTGCGATCCGTGAGGAACTCTATACTCAAATTTTTTTTGGATTCTGCGATCCGTGAGGAACTCTATACTCAATTTTTTTTTTTGGATTCTGCGATCCGTGAGGAACTCTATACTCAATTTTTTTTGGATTCTTGCGATCCGTGAGGAACTCTATACTCAATTTTTTTTTATTCTGCGATCCGTGAGGAACTCTATACTCAATTTTTTTTTATTCTGCGATCCGTGAGGAACTCTATACTCAATTTTTTTTGGATTCTGTGATCCGTGAGGAACTCTATACTCAGTTTTTTTTGGATTCTGCGATCCGTGAGGAACTCTATACTCAATTTTTTTTGGATTCTGCGATCCGTGAGGAACTCTATACTCAGTTTTTTTTTTAGATTCTGCGATCCGTGAGGAACTCTATACTCAGTTTTTTTTTTGGATTCTGCGATCCGTGAGGAACTCTATACTCAGTTTTTTTTTTTTGGATTCTGCGATCCGTGAGGAACTCTATACTCAGTTTTTTTTTTATTCTGCGATCCGTGAGGAACTCTATACTCAGTTTTTTTTTTGGATTCTGCGATCCGTGAGGAACTCTATACTCAGTTTTTTTTTTTGGATTCTGCGATCCGTGAGGAACTCTATACTCAGTTTTTTTTTTGGATTCTGCGATCCGTGAGGAACTCTATACTCAGTTTTTTTTTAGATTCTGCGATCCGTGAGGAACTCTATACTCAGTTTTTTTTTTTGGATTCTGCGATCCGTGAGGAACTCTATACTCAGTTTTTTTTTTTGGATTCTGCGATCCGTGAGGAACTCTATACTCAGTTTTTTTTTTATTCTGCGATCCGTGAGGAACTCTATACTCAGTTTTTTTTTGGATTCTGCGATCCGTGAGGAACTCTATACTCAGTTTTTTTTTGGATTCTGCGATCCGTGAGGAACTCTATACTCAGTTTTTTTTTTGGATTCTGCGATCCGTGAGGAACTCTATACTCAGTTTTTTTTTTGGATTCTGCGATCCGTGAGGAACTCTATACTCAGTTTTTTTTGGATTCTGCGATCCGTGAGGAACTCTATACTCAATTTTTTTTTTGGATTCTGCGATCCGTGAGGAACTCTATACTCAATTTTTTGGATTCTGCGATCCGTGAGGAACTCTATACTCAATTTTTTTTGGATTCTGCATCCGTGAGGAACTCTATACTCAATTTTTTTTGGATTCTGCGATCCGTGAGGAACTCTATACTCAAGTTTTTTTTTTTGATTCTGCGATCCGTGAGGAACTCTATACTCAATTTTTTTTGGATTCTGGATCCGTGAGGAACTCTATACTCAATTTTTTTGGATTCTGCGATCCGTGAGGAACTCTATACTCAATTTTTTTTGGATTCTGCGATCCGTGAGGAACTCTATACTCAATTTTTTTGGATTCTGCGATCCGTGAGGAACTCTACTCAATTTTTTTTGGATTCTGCGATCCGTGAGGAACTCTATACTCAATTTTTTTTTGGATTCTGCGATCCGTGAGGAACTCTATACTCAGTTTTTTTTTTTGATTCTGCGATCCGTGAGGAACTCTATACTCAATTTTTTTTTTGGATTCTGCGATCCGTGAGGAACTCTATACTCAATTTTTTTTTGATTCTGCGATCCGTGAGGAACTCTATACTCAATTTTTTTTGGATTCTGCGATCCGTGAGGAACTCTATACTCAATTTTTTTGGATTCTGCGATCCGTGAGGAACTCTATACTCAATTTTTTTTTTGATTCTGCGATCCGTGAGGAACTCTATACTCAATTTTTTTTGGATTCTGCGATCCGTGAGGAACTCTATACTCAATTTTTTTGGATTCTGCGATTCCGTGAGGAACTCTATACTTATTTTTTGGATTCTGCGATCCGTGAGGAACTCTATACTCAATATTTTTTTGGATTCTGCGATCCGTGAGGAACTCTATACTCAATTTTTTTGGGATTCTGCGATCCGTGAGGAACTCCATACTCAATTTTTTTGGATTCTGCGATCCGTGAGGAACTCTATACTCAAGTTTTTTTTTTGGATTCTGCGATCCGTGAGGAACTCTATACTCAATTTTTTTTGGATTCTGCGATCCTTAAGGAACTCCATACTCAATTTTTTTTGGATTCTGCGATCCGTGAGGAACTCCATACTCAATTTTTTTGGGATTCTGCGATCCGTGAGGAACTCTATACTCAATTTTTTTTGGATTCTGCGATCCGTGAGGAACTCTATACTCAATTTTTTTTTGGATTCTGCGATCCGTGAGGAACTCTATACTCATTTTTTTTTGGATTCTGCGATCCGTGAGGAACTCTATACTCAATTTTTTTTTTGGATTCTGCGATCCGTGAGGAACTCTATACTCAATTTTTTTTTATTGGATTCTGCGATCCGTGAGGAACTCTATACTCATTTTTTTATTCTGCGATCCGTGAGGAACTCCATACTCAATTTTTTTTTGGATTCTGCGATCCGTGAGGAACTCTATACTCAATTTTTTTTTATTCTGCGATCCGTGAGGAACTCCATACTCAATTTTTTTTGGATTCTGCGATCCGTGAGGAACTCTATACTCAATATTTTTTTGGATTCTGCAATCCGTGAGGAACTCTATACTCAATATTTTTTTGGATTCTGCGATCCGTGAGGAACTCTATACTCAATTTTTTTTGGATTCTGCGATCCGTGAGGAACTCTATACTCAATTTTTTTTGGATTCTGCGATCCGTGAGGAACTCTATACTCATTTTTTTTTTGGATTCTGCGATCCGTGAGGAACTCTATACTCAATTTTTTTTTGGATTCTGCGATCCGTGAGGAACTCTATACTCATTTTTTTTGGATTCTGCGATCCGTGAGGAACTCTATACTCAATTTTTTTTGGATTCTGCGATCCGTGAGGAACTCCATACTCAATTTTTTTTATTCTGCGATCCGTGAGGAACTCTATACTCAATTTTTTTTGGATTCTGCGATCCGTGAGGAACTCTATACTCAATTTTTTTTGGATTCTGCGATCCGTGAGGAACTCTATACTCAATTTTTTTTTGGATTCTGCGATCCGTGAGGAACTCTATACTCAATTTTTTTTGGATTCTGCAATCCGTGAGGAACTCTATACTCAATTTTTTTTGGATTCTGCGATCCGTGAGGAACTCTATACTCAATTTTTTTTTTGGATTCTGCGATCCGTGAGGAACTCTATACTCAATTATTTTTTGGATTCTGCGATCTGTGAGGAACTCTATACTCACTTATTTTTTTTGGATTCTGCGATCCGTGAGGAACTCTATACTCAATTTTTTTTTGGATTCTGCGATCCGTGAGGAACTCTATACTCATTTTTTTTTGGATTCTGCGATCCGTGAGGAACTCTATACTCAATTATTTTTTTTGGATTCTGCGATCCGTGAGGAACTCTATATACTCAATTTTTTTTGGATTCTGCGATCCGTGAGGAACTCTATACTCAATTTTTTTTTTGGATTCTGCGATCCGTGAGGAACTCTATACTCAATTTTTTTTTGGATTCTGCGATCCGTGAGGAACTCTATACTCACTTATTTTTTTTGTGATTCTGCGATCCGTGAGGAACTCTATACTCAATTTTTTTTTGGATTCTGCGATCCGTGAGGAACTCTATACTCAATTTTTTTTTGGATTCTGCGATCCGTGAGGAACTCTATACTCAATTTTTTTTGGATTCTGCGATCCGTGAGGAACTCTATACTCAATTTTTTTTGGATTCTGCGATCCGTGAGGAACTCTATACTCAATTTTTTTTGGATTCTGCGATCCGTGAGGAACTCTATACTCAATTTTTTTTTTGGATTCTGCGATCCGTGAGGAACTCTATACTCAATTTTTTTTTGGATTCTGCGATCCGTGAGGAACTCTATACTCATTTTTTTTTGGATTCTGCGATCCGTGAGGAACTCTATACTCAATTTTTTTTTGGATTCTGCGATCCGTGAGGAACTCTATACTCAATTTTTTTATTCTGCGATCCGTGAGGAACTCTATACTCAATTTTTTTTGGATTCTGCGATCCGTGAGGAACTCTATACTCAATTTTTTTTGGATTCTGCGATCCGTGAGGAACTCTATACTCAATTTTTTTTTGGATTCTGCGATCCGTGAGGAACTCTATACTCAATTTTTTTTGGATTCTGCGATCCGTGAGGAACTCTATACTCAATTTTTTTTGGATTCTGCGATCCGTGAGGAACTCTATACTCAATTTTTTTTTTGGATTCTGCGATCCGTGAGGAACTCTATACTCAATTTTTTTTTGGATTCTGCGATCTGTGAGGAACTCTATACTCACTTATTTTTTTTGGATTCTGCGATCCGTGAGGAACTCTATACTCAATTTTTTTTGGATTCTGCGATCCGTGAGGAACTCTATACTCATTTTTTTTTGGATTCTGCGATCCGTGAGGAACTCTATACTCAATTATTTTTTTTGGATTCTGCGATCCGTGAGGAACTCTATACTCAATTTTTTTTTGGATTCTGCGATCCGTGAGGAACTCTATACTCAATTTTTTTTTTTGGATTCTGCGATCCGTGAGGAACTCTATACTCAATTTTTTTTTTGGATTCTGCGATCCGTGAGGAACTCTATACTCAATTTTTTTTTGGATTCTGCGATCCGTGAGGAACTCTATACTCAATTTTTTTTGGATTCTGCGATCCGTGAGGAACTCTATACTCAATTTTTTTTTGGATTCTGCGATCCGTGAGGAACTCTATACTCAATTTTTTTTTTGGATTCTGCGATCCGTGAGGAACTCTATACTCATTTTTTTTATTCTGCGATCCGTGAGGAACTCTATACTCAATTTTTTTTTATTCTGCGATCCGTGAGGAACTCTATACTCAATTTTTTTTGGATTCTGCGATCCGTGAGGAACTCTATACTCAGTTTTTTTTTTGGATTCTGCGATCCGTGAGGAACTCTATACTCAATTTTTTTTGGATTCTGCGATCCGTGAGGAACTCTATACTCAATTTTTTTTTATTCTGCGATCCGTGAGGAACTCTATACTCAATTTTTTTTTATTCTGCGATCCGTGAGGAACTCTATACTCAATTTTTTTTGGATTCTGCGATCCGTGAGGAACTCTATACTCAGTTTTTTTTGGATTCTGCGATCCGTGAGGAACTCTATACTCAATTTTTTTTGGATTCTGCGATCCGTGAGGAACTCTATACTCAGTTTTTTTTTTAGATTCTGCGATCCGTGAGGAACTCTATACTCAGTTTTTTTTTTGGATTCTGCGATCCGTGAGGAACTCTATACTCAGTTTTTTTTTTTTGGATTCTGCGATCCGTGAGGAACTCTATACTCAGTTTTTTTTTTATTCTGCGATCCGTGAGGAACTCTATACTCAGTTTTTTTTTGGATTCTGCGATCCGTGAGGAACTCTATACTCAGTTTTTTTTTTTGGATTCTGCGATCCGTGAGGAACTCTATACTCAGTTTTTTTTTTGGATTCTGCGATCCGTGAGGAACTCTATACTCAGTTTTTTTTTTGATTCTGCGATCCGTGAGGAACTCTATACTCAGTTTTTTTTTGGATTCTGCGATCCGTGAGGAACTCTATACTCAGTTTTTTTTTTGGATTCTGCGATCCGTGAGGAACTCTATACTCAGTTTTTTTTTTATTCTGCGATCCGTGAGGAACTCTATACTCAGTTTTTTTTTGGATTCTGCGATCCGTGAGGAACTCTATACTCAATTTTTTTTGGATTCTGCGATCCGTGAGGAACTCTATACTCAATTTTTTTTTTGGATTCTGCGATCCGTGAGGAACTCTATACTCAGTTTTTTTTTTGGATTCTGCGATCCGTGAGGAACTCTATACTCAATTTTTTTTGGATTCTGCGATCCGTGAGGAACTCTATACTCAATTTTTTTTGGATTCTGCGATCCGTGAGGAACTCTATACTCAATTTTTTGGATTCTGCGATCCGTGAGGAACTCTATACTCAATTTTTTTTGGATTCTGCGATCCGTGAGGAACTCTATACTCAATTTTTTTTGGATTCTGCGATCCGTGAGGAACTCTATACTCAATTTTTTTTGATTCTGCGATCCGTGAGGAACTCTATACTCAATTTTTTTTGGATTCTGCGATCCGTGAGGAACTCTATACTCAATTTTTTTGGATTCTGCGATCCGTGAGGAACTCTATACTCAATTTTTTTTGGATTCTGCGATCCGTGAGGAACTCTATACTCAATTTTTTTGGATTCTGCGATCCGTGAGGAACTCTATACTCAATTTTTTTTGGATTCTGCGATCCGTGAGGAACTCTACTCAATTTTTTTTTGGATTCTGCGATCCGTGAGGAACTCTATACTCAATTTTTTTTGGATTCTGCGATCCGTGAGGAACTCTATACTCAATTTTTTTTGGATTCTGCGATCCGTGAGGAACTCTATACTCAATTTTTTTTTGATTCTGCGATCCGTGAGGAACTCTATACTCAATTTTTTTTGGATTCTGCGATCCGTGAGGAACTCTATACTCAATTTTTTTGGATTCTGCGATCCGTGAGGAACTCTATACTCAATTTTTTTTTTGGATTCTGCGATCCGTGAGGAACTCTATACTCAATTTTTTTTGGATTCTGCGATCCGTGAGGAACTCTATACTCAATTTTTTTGGATTCTGCGATCCGTGAGGAACTCTATACTTATTTTTTGGGATTCTGCGATCCGTGAGGAACTCTATACTCAATATTTTTTTGGATTCTGCGATCCGTGAGGAACTCTATACTCAATTTTTTTGGATTCTGCGATCCGTGAGGAACTCTATACTCAATTTTTTTGGATTCTGCGATCCGTGAGGAACTCTATACTCAATTTTTTTTGGATTCTGCGATCCGTGAGGAACTCTATACTCAATTTTTTTTGGATTCTGCGATCCGTGAGGAACTCTATACTCAATTTTTTTTGGATTCTGCGATCCGTGAGGAACTCCATACTCAATTTTTTTTTGGATTCTGCGATCCGTGAGGAACTCTATACTCAATTTTTTTTGGATTCTGCGATCCGTGAGGAACTCTATACTCAATTTTTTTTTGGATTCTGCGATCCGTGAGGAACTCTATACTCATTTTTTTTTGGATTCTGCGATCCGTGAGGAACTCTATACTCAATTTTTTTTTTGGATTCTGCGATCCGTGAGGAACTCTATACTCAATTTTTTTTTATTGGATTCTGCGATCCGTGAGGAACTCTATACTCAATTTTTTTTGGATTCTGCGATCCGTGAGGAACTCCATACTCAATTTTTTTTTGGATTCTGCGATCCGTGAGGAACTCTATACTCAATTTTTTTTTATTCTGCGATCCGTGAGGAACTCTATACTCAATTTTTTTTGGATTCTGCGATCCGTGAGGAACTCTATACTCAATATTTTTTTGGATTCTGCAATCCGTGAGGAACTCCATACTCAATATTTTTTTGGATTCTGCGATCCGTGAGGAACTCTATACTCAATTTTTTTTGGATTCTGCGATCCGTGAGGAACTCTATACTCAATTTTTTTTGGATTCTGCGATCCGTGAGGAACTCTATACTCATTTTTTTTTTGGATTCTGCGATCCGTGAGGAACTCTATACTCAATTTTTTTTTGGATTCTGCAATCCGTGAGGAACTCTATACTCATTTTTTTTGGATTCTGCGATCCGTGAGGAACTCTATACTCAATTTTTTTTTTGGATTCTGCGATCCGTGAGGAACTCTATACTCAATTTTTTTTATTCTGCGATCCGTGAGGAACTCTATACTCATTTTTTGGATTCTGCGATCCGTGAGGAACTCTATACTCAATTTTTTTTGGATTCTGCGATCCGTGAGGAACTCTATACTCAATTTTTTTTTGGATTCTGCGATCCGTGAGGAACTCTATACTCAATTTTTTTTGGATTCTGCGATCCGTGAGGAACTCTATATATACTCAATTTTTTTTGGATTCTGCGATCCGTGAGGAAGTCTATACTCAATTTTTTTTTTGGATTCTGCGATCCGTGAGGAACTCTATACTCAATTATTTTTTGGATTCTGCGATCTGTGAGGAACTCTATACTCACTTATTTTTTTTGTGATTCTGCGATCTGTGAGGAACTCTATACTCAATTTTTTTTTGGATTCTGCGATCCGTGAGGAACTCTATACTTATTTTTTTTTGGATTCTGCGATCCGTGAGGAACTCTATACTCAATTATTTTTTTTGGATTCTGTGATCCGTGAGGAACTATATATACTCAATTTTTTTTGGATTCTGCGATCCGTGAGGAACTTATACTCAATTTTTTTTTTTGGATTCTGCGATCCGTGAGGAACTCTATATTCAATTTTTTTTTTGGATTCTGCGATCCGTGAGGAACTCCATATACTCAATTTTTTTTTGGATTCTGCGATCCGTGAGGAACTCTATACTCAATTTTTTTTTATTCTGCGATCCGTGAGGAACTCTATACTCAATTTTTTTTTGGATTCTGCGATCCGTGAGGAACTCTATACTCAATTTTTTTTTGGATTCTGCGATCCGTGAGGAACTCTATACTCATTTTTTTTATTCTGCGATCCGTGAGGAACTCTATACTCAATTTTTTTTTATTCTGCGATCCGTGAGGAACTCTATACTCAATTTTTTTTTGGATTCTGCGATCCGTGAGGAACTCTATACTCAATTTTTTTTTGGATTCTGCGATCCGTGAGGAACTCTATACTCAATTTTTTTTGGATTCTTGCGATCCGTGAGGAACTCTATACTCAATTTTTTTTTATTCTGCGATCCGTGAGGAACTCTATACTCAATTTTTTTTTATTCTGCGATCCGTGAGGAACTCTATACTCAATTTTTTTTGGATTCTGTGATCCGTGAGGAACTCTATACTCAGTTTTTTTTGGATTCTGCGATCCGTGAGGAACTCTATACTCAATTTTTTTTGGATTCTGCGATCTGTGAGGAACTCTATACTCAGTTTTTTTTTTGATTCTGCGATCCGTGAGGAACTCTATACTCAGTTTTTTTTTGGATTCTGCGATCCGTGAGGAACTCTATACTCAGTTTTTTTTTTTGGATTCTGCGATCCGTGAGGAACTCTATACTCAGTTTTTTTTTTTGGATTCTGCGATCCGTGAGGAACTCTATACTCAGTTTTTTTTTGGATTCTGCGATCCGTGAGGAACTCTATACTCAGTTTTTTTTTTTGGATTCTGCGATCCGTGAGGAACTCTATACTCAGTTTTTTTTTTTGGATTCTGCGATCCGTGAGGAACTCTATACTCAGTTTTTTTTTGATTCTGCGATCCGTGAGGAACTCTATACTCAGTTTTTTTTTTTGGATTCTGCGATCCGTGAGGAACTCTATACTCAGTTTTTTTTTTGGATTCTGCGATCCGTGAGGAACTCTATACTCAGTTTTTTTTTTTGGATTCTGCGATCCGTGAGGAACTCTATACTCAGTTTTTTTTTTGGATTCTGCGATCCGTGAGGAACTCTATACTCTTTTTTTTTGGATTCTGCGATCCGTGAGGAACTCTATACTCAGTTTTTTTTTTGGATTCTGCGATCCGTGAGGAACTCTATACTCAATTTTTTTTTGGATTCTGCGATCCGTGAGGAACTCTATACTCAGTTTTTTTTGGATTCTGCGATCCGTGAGGAACTCTATACTCAATTTTTTTTTTGGATTCTGCGATCCGTGAGGAACTCTATACTCAATTTTTTTTGGATTCTGCGATCCGTGAGGAACTCTATACTCAATTTTTTTTGGATTCTGCATCCGTGAGGAACTCTATACTCAATTTTTTTTGGATTCTGCGATCCGTGAGGAACTCTATACTCAAGTTTTTTTTTTTTGATTCTGCGATCCGTGAGGAACTCTATACTCAATTTTTTTTGGATTCTGGATCCGTGAGGAACTCTATACTCAATTTTTTTGGATTCTGCGATCCGTGAGGAACTCTATACTCAATTTTTTTTGGATTCTGCGATCCGTGAGGAACTCTATACTCAATTTTTTTGGATTCTGCGATCCGTGAGGAACTCTATACTCAATTTTTGGATTCTGCGATCCGTGAGGAACTCTATACTCAATTTTTTTTTGGATTCTGCGATCCGTGAGGAACTCTATACTCATTTTTTTTTTGGATTCTGCGATCCGTGAGGAACTCTATACTCAATTTTTTTTTTGGATTCTGCGATCCGTGAGGAACTCTATACTCAATTTTTTTTTGATTCTGCGATCCGTGAGGAACTCTATACTCAATTTTTTTTGGATTCTGCGATCCGTGAGGAACTCTATACTCAATTTTTTTGGATTCTGCGATCCGTGAGGAACTCTATACTCAATTTTTTTTTTGATTCTGCGATCCGTGAGGAACTCTATACTCAATTTTTTTTGGATTCTGCGATCCGTGAGGAACTCTATACTCAATTTTTTTGGATTCTGCGATCCGTGAGGAACTCTATACTCAATTTTTTGGGGGGGATTCTGCGATCCGTGAGGAACTCTATACTCAATTTTTTTTGGATCTGCGATCCGTGAGGAACTCTATACTCAATTTTTTTGGATTCTGCGATCCGTGAGGAACTCCATACTCAATTTTTTTTGGGATTCTGCGATCCGTGAGGAACTCTATACTCAATTTTTTTTTGGATTCTGCGATCCGTGAGGAACTCTATACTCAATTTTTTTGGATTCTGCGATCCTGAAGGAACTCCATACTCAATTTTTTTTGGATTCTGCGATCCGTGAGGAACTCTATACTCAATTTTTTTTTGGATTCTGCGATCCGTGAGGAACTCTACTCAATTTTTTTTGGATTCTGCGATCCGTGAGGAACTCTATACTCAATTTTTTTTTGGATTCTGCGATCCGTGAGGAACTCTATACTCATTTTTTTTTGGATTCTGCGATCCGTGAGGAACTCTATACTCAATTTTTTTTTTGGATTCTGCGATCCGTGAGGAACTCTATACTCAATTTTTTTTTATTGGATTCTGCGATCCGTGAGGAACTCTATACTCAATTTTTTTTATTCTGCGATCCGTGAGGAACTCCATACTCAATTTTTTTTGGATTCTGCGATCCGTGAGGAACTCTATACTCATTTTTTTTTATTCTGCGATCCGTGAGGAACTCTATACTCAATTTTTTTTGGATTCTGCGATCCGTGAGGAACTCCATACTCAATATTTTTTTGGATTCTGCAATCCGTGAGGAACTCCATACTCAATATTTTTTTGGATTCTGCGATCCGTGAGGAACTCTATACTCAATATTTTTTTGGATTCTGCGATCCGTGAGGAACTCTATACTCAATATTTTTTTGGATTATGCGATCCGTGAGGAACTCTATACTCATTTTTTTTCTTGGATTCTGCGATCCGTGAGGAACTCTATACTCAATTTTTTTTGGATTCTGCGATCCGTGAGGAACTCTATACTCATTTTTTTTGGATTCTGCGATCCGTGAGGAACTCTATACTCAATTTTTTTTGGATTCTGCGATCCGTGAGGAACTCCATACTCAATTTTTTTTTATTCTGCGATCCGTGAGGAACTCTATACTCATTTTTTTTGGATTCTGCGATCCGTGAGGAACTCTATACTCAATTTTTTTTGGATTCTGCGATCCGTGAGGAACTCTATACTCAATTTTATTTTTGGATTCTGCGATCCGTGAGGAACTCTATACTCAATTTTTTTTGGATTCTGCGATCCGTGAGGAACTCTATATATACTCAATTTTTTTTTGGATTCTGCGATCCGTGAGGAACTCTATACTCAATTTTTTTGGATTCTGCGATCCGTGAGGAACTCTATACTCAATTATTTTTTGGATTCTGCGATCTGTGAGGAACTCTATACTCACTTATTTTTTTTGTGATTCTGCGATCTGTGAGGAACTCTATACTCAATTTTTTTTTGGATTCTGCGATCCGTGAGGAACTCTATACTTATTTTTTTTTGGATTCTGCGATCTGTGAGGAACTCTATACTCAATTATTTTTTTTGGATTCTGTGATCCGTGAGGAACTATATATACTCAATTTTTTTTTGGATTCTGCGATCCGTGAGGAACTTATACTCAATTTTTTTTTTTGGATTCTGCGATCCGTGAGGAACTCTATATTCAATTATTTTTTTTGGATTCTGCGATCCGTGAGGAACTCCATATATACTCAATTTTTTTTTGGATTCTGCGATCCGTGAGGAACTCTATACTCAATTTTTTTTTATTCTGCGATCCGTGAGGAACTCTATACTCAATTTTTTTTTGGATTCTGCGATCCGTGAGGAACTCTATACTCAATTTTTTTTTTGGATTCTGCGATCCGTGAGGAACTCTATACTCATTTTTTTTATTCTGCGATCCGTGAGGAACTCTATACTCAATTTTTTTTTATTCTGCGATCCGTGAGGAACTCTATACTCAATTTTTTTTTGGATTCTGCGATCCGTGAGGAACTCTATACTCAATTTTTTTTGGATTCTGCGATCCGTGAGGAACTCTATACTCAATTTTTTTTTGGATTCTTGCGGTCCGTGAGGAACTCTATACTCAATTTTTTTTTATTCTGCGATCCGTGAGGAACTCTATACTCAATTTTTTTATTCTGCGATCCGTGAGGAAACTCTATACTCAATTTTTTTTGGATTCTGTGATCCGTGAGGAACTATACTCAATTTTTTTTGGATTCTGCGATCCGTGAGGAACTCTATACTCAATATTTTTTTGGATTCTGCGATCTGTGAGGAACTCTATACTCAATTTTTTTTTTGGATTCTGCGATCCGTGAGGAACTATACTCAATTTTTTTTTATTCTGCGATCCGTGAGGAACTCTATACTCATTTTTTTGGATTCTGCGATCCGTGAGGAACTCTATATCAATTTTTTTTTGGATTCTGCGATCCGTGAGGAACTCTATACTCTTTTTTTTTTTTATTCTGCGATCCGTGAGGAACTCTATACTCATTTTTTTTATTCTGCGATCCGTGAGGAACTCTATATCTTGTTTTTTTTTTGATTCTGCGATCCGTGAGGAACTCTATACTCTTTTTTTTTTTTTGATTCTGCGATCCGTGAGGAACTCTATACTCTTTTTTTTTGATTCTGCGATCCGTGAGGAACTCTATACTCGTTTTTTTTATTCTGCGATCCGTGAGGAACTCTATACTCTTTTTTTTTATTCTGCGATCCGTGAGGAACTCTATACTCGTTTTTTTTTTATTCTGCGATCCGTGAGGAACTCTATACTGTTTTTTTTTATTCTGCGATCCGTGAGGAACTCTATACTCTTTTTTTTTATTCTGCGATCCGTGAGGAACTCTATACTCTTTTTTTTTATTCTGCGATCCGTGAGGAACTCTATACTCGTTTTTTTTTTTTGATTCTGCGATCCGTGAGGAACTCTATACTCTTTTTTTTTATTCTGCGATCCGTGAGGAACTCTATACTCTTTTTTTTCGATTCTGCGATCCGTGAGGAACTCTATACTCTTTTTTTTTTTTGATTCTGCGATCCGTGAGGAACTCTATACTCTTTTTTTTTATTCTGCGATCCGTGAGGAACTCTATACTCTTTTTTTTTATTCTGCGATCCGTGAGGAACTCTATACTCGATTTTTTTTTTGATTCTGCGATCCGTGAGGAACTCTATACTCTTTTTTTTTTGATTCTGCGATCCTGAGGAACTCTATACTCTTTTTTTTATTCTGCGATCCGAGAGGAACTCTATACTCTTTTTTTTTTGATTCTGTGATCCGTGAGGAACTCTATACTCTTTTTTTTATTCTGCGATCCGTGAGGAACTCTATACTCTTTTTTTTTTATTCTGCGATCCGTGAGGAACTCTATACTCTTTTTTTTTGATTCTGCAATCCGTGAGGAACTCTATACTCGGTTTTTTTTTTTGATTCTGCGATCCGTGAGGAACTCTATACTCTTTTTTTTTCATTCTGCGATCCGTGAGGAACTCTCTACTCGTTTTTTTTTTTTTTGATTCTGCGATCCGTGAGGAACTCTATACTCTTTTTTTATGCTGCGATCCGGAGGAACTCTATACTCTTTTTTTTTTTTTTTGATTCTGCGATTCGTGAGGAACTCTATACTCGTTCTTTTTTTTTTATTCTGCGATCCGTGAGGAACTCTATACTCTTTTTTTTGATTTTGCGATCCGTGAGGAACTCTATACTCTTTTTTTTTTAATTCTGTGATCCGTGAGGAACTCTATACTCGATTTTTTCTTTTGATTCTGTGATCCGTGAGGAACTCTATACTCTTTTTTTATACTACGATCCGTGAGGAACTCTATACTCTTTTTTTTTTATTCTGCGATCCGTGAGGAACTCTATACTCTTTTTTTTTTTGATTCTGCGATCCGTGAGGAACTCTATACTCTTTTTTTTTCGATTCTGCGATCCATGAGGAACTCTAAACTTTTTTTTTTATTCTGCGATCCGTTAGGAACTCTATACTCTTTTTTTTTTTGATTCTGCGATCCGTGAGGAACTCTATACTTGATTTTTTTTTTCAATGAGGCGCACATGTACCGACTCGCAGCTGTGCCATTTTAGCTCGGAAAAGTTTCCTGCTATCTGATTGGTCAGAATTATCTTGTCCAACCAATCACCTAGCAGGAAACTTTTCCGAGCTAAAAGGGCACCCCTGCTAGTCGGTGCAAATCTGCCTCACTAAAAAGAATGGACTATGATATTAATATTATTTACTTAAGTTTGCGTTACGTTAAACACTCGATATTATTGTTTCATGTTCTACTACAAAATAAAAGCAAGCAAATAAAAAGATAATGAGAACAAAACTAAAAAAATAACATATACTAATAAAGAAAACTGATTAGAATTGTCTTGAATAGGACCAAAGAAAAACAATAGTTCGATGTTCAAAAATTTTTCATTAATGGAGGTTGACTGGCAAAAGCAAATAAAAAGATAAAAAAAAGAGGAGAAATAAGATAGTATAGTCTGGCCGGCTGTACCCTCAAGCAAGAGAACTCTAACCCAAGACAAGTGGAAGACCATGGTACAGAGGCTATGGCACGATTATTATTATTATTATTATTATTATTATTATTATTATTATTATTATTTTTATTATCATTATTATTACTTGCTAAGCTATAACCCTAGTTGGAAAAGCAGGATGCTATAAGCCTAGGGGCTCCAACAGGGAAAATAGCCCAGCGAGGAAAGGACACAAGGACAAATAAAATATTTTAAGAACAGTAACAACATTAAAATATATATCTCCTATATAAATTATAAAAAATAAACAAAACAAGAGGAAGAGAAATAAGATACTGTAGTGTGTCCGGCTGTACCCTCAAGCAAGAGAACTCTAACCCAAGACAGTGGAAGACGATGGTACAGAGGCTGTCTCACTACCCAAGACTAGAGAATAATGGTTTGATTTTTGAGTTAATCTTAAATACAGTATCATTGTATAGATATTGAACAGTGCAATATTACAGTAATGTATAGTATTGTTTATTGACTATACTGTACAGTGGTGTACGTAAATTAGTATATGTAGTGTACTCTACAATATGTAAATGTACGCTACGTGTGCTGTGAGATGTCAAAACAGCGAACACTTACAGCACAGTTGTCCCATGTCAACGGATAATAAGACATCGGAACATGGGTTTTTTCATTACAATAAGGTTTATGAATACACTACACAGCCCGATACTCTCAGACGACTAATCCTCTTCATGTAAGATGCAATATTGCTCTCTCAACATGCTGATTTGTTAGGTTTTGTGGAATTCTCCACTGGGATGGAAATATACTCTCAAACACGTCACCTTATGGGATTAGGGACACGTCACGTATAACATAGTTCAGTGATCGCTCCCTCCAATTTATGATAAGTCATAGTACTCTCAAAAAGGGTTATTCATCTCGATGTATAAAATACATATTTTGCATACAAGGATTAGGACACAGTTAAGCTGTATTGTACTGATAGTATTGTACATATATAACAGTAATACACAATACAGTATCAACGAATGTTATATGAGATATGTTGGAATAAAATAAAACATGTTCAGTAAATTACGTAGAAAATATGAATCTATTTTTATTTTGGGTAACGTTGAATGTGCTAGCTATTGGTCATATTTTAAAGGGAAGCTTAGTATTTGAAATCAAAATTAATGTTCTTATGTTTTTTTCAGTGTTAGAATATTTATAGATAAGTGCTTACGTTCCATTTATTTTTATCAATATATGTTTTATCATTTTGCTTTTAGATACGCTTTTTGGAAATTTTCTAAAAGTTGGTTTTGTGGGTTGTTGTGTTGTGCTTCGGAGAAATATATATATATATATATATATATATATATATATATATATATATATATATATATATATATATAAATATATATATATATATATATATATATATATATATATATATATATATATATATATATATATATATATATAATATATATATATATATATATAATTATATATATTTATATATATATATATATATATATATATATATATATATATATATATATGTATATATATAAGTATATACATATATATATAATTATATACATATATATAATATATATATTTATATATATAAATATATAATC
>NC_090726.1:204409071-204424071 GCF_036898095.1 Palaemon carinicauda
AGTATATACTATATATATACATACATATATATATATATATATATATATATATATATATATATATATATACTGTATATATATGTATATATATATGATATATATACGTATATATACACATTATATACTATATATATACATATATCTATATATACTGTATATATATATATGTGTATATATATATATACTGTATGTATATATATATATATATATATATATATATATATATATATATATATATATATATATATATATATATATATATATGTACATATATATATGTGTGTGTGTGTGTGTACATATATATTTACATTTATATATGATATATATACGTATATATATATATATATATATATATATATATATATATATATATATATATATATATATATATGTATGTATGTATATATATGTGTGTGTGTATAAATAATGTGTGTATGTGTTTTTTTAACCCATAGATGTGTTCCATAGCAAGAACAACACAATAGTCAATGCCACAATCGTACTACTGTATAACTACTGAACCGTATATGAACTTCACGTGTGGCGAAAGCATCCAAAACGCCAAACCCCTTTAAATATTTGTTAGCAGTGGCTCCCCCAGCTCCCTCCCCCCCCCCACCCCCATTCCTTAGCTCACAAGGATGTTGATGTTGCAAATACTACAAGAAAATATCTACTTCGAGTGGGTCTCGAACTCCCGTCCTAGATATTGCTTGGCTGATAAGTTGTTCTAAAGTTCCCTTTAAGTAAAAGTTCAGAGGAGCTCTCGAACTCCCGTCCTACTGAGTGCCAAGCGCATAGTTTATTCAAAACTTCCCTCCAAGTAAATGTTCAGAGAAGTGTGCTAGTGGCACAGCGAGATGATCAGACCAAGAATTCCTTAACATCAAAGGAAGAGACTCTTTAGCTATGGTAAACCGCTCTTCTAGGGGTAGGATACTCCGAAATCGAACCAGTGGTCTCTAGTCTTGGGTAGGGTTATAGCCTCTGAACTATGATCTTCTACTGGCTTGGGTTAGAGTGCTCTTGTTTGAGGGTATACTCAGGCACACTATTCTATCTTATTTCTCTTCCTCTTGTTTTGTTAAAGTGTTTATAGTTTATAAAGGATATATTTATTTCAATGTTGCTCTTCTTAAAAATTTAATTTTTCACTATTTCCTTTCCTCACTGGGCTATTTTCCCTGTTGGAGCCACTGGGCTTATAGCATTGTGCTTTTCCAACTAGGTCTGAAGCTTAGCAATTAACAATGACAATAATAATAATGTCTTGGGCCAGAATTCTCTTGCTTGAGGGTACGCTCAGGCAAACGACTTTAGCTTTGTCCTTATTTCGTTTCCTCATTGGGCTATTTTGCCTGTAAGAGCCCTTGAGCTTACAGTATCCTGCTATTCCAACTAGGGTTGTAGCATAGCTAGTAATAATAGTAATAATATTATCAGGGTAAGGCACTGTGGATTATTTAAAAGGACATAAGAAAATTAGTGTATGTTTGATCAGGCTGTAGATTGATTTTTTTGTATACAACCAGTTCATCACCCTAGGCTATGATATTTAGGTCTGTTAATCTTCTATAGAGGATAATGAATGTGAAGTAAAAGAAGAATGTTAACTTTACTGTGCATAGTAGTGTGTAATATGAAATCGTTTTATTATTTAATAATCCTGCTCATTCAATGAACACATTGATGTCTGTACTAATATATAACAATGCAATCATATTATTATTATTATTATTATTATTATTATTATTACTTGCTAAGCTACAACCCTTCTTGGAAAAGCAAGATGCTATAAACCCAAGGGGTCCAACAGGGAAAAAAATATAGTACTGTCTGGCCAGTCAAATGACCCAATAATACTTAGCAACGCAATCACTCATTATTATTATTATTATTATTATTATTATTATTATTATTATTATTATTATTATTATTATTATTACTTGCTAAGATACAACCCTGGTTAGAAAAGCATGATGCTATAAGCCCAAGGGGTCCTACAGGGAGAAAAATATAGTACTGTCTGGCTAGTCAAAGGACCCAATAACTATAGTCCATTTCTTTTAGCGATGCATATTTGCACCGACTCGCGGCGGTGCCCTTTTAGCTCGGAAAAGTTTCCGGATCGCTGTCCAACCAATCAGCGATCCGGAAACTTTTCCGAGCTAAAAGGGCACCGCTGCGAGTCGGTGCAAATATGCATCGCTAAAAGAAATGGACTATAGTGGTAATACCTCAACGGGTGGCTGGTACCCTGGCCAACCTCTACCCACAAACTGAGTAACTTGTTTACCATTTACCTTGATTTTTGTAATACTTCTGAGTCGGCCCAGCTCTCTTGTAGCCCGGTCCACTGAGCATGATGTGCCCGGACTGTTCGTAAACCGGCGTAATCTCCGCGGTGCAAGTCAGTCGCAACTGGGAGTCGTGAAAGTGTTCTGGCGCCAGTTCTATCCTGAGTTCCGATGTGGAGGAGATGAGACGCGATTTCGTCTCGTTCTGCGAAGTGACGTTGCTGTAAAATGATGGTATCTGTTGGGAGAGGAGGAGATGATTATTATTATTATTATTATTATTATTATTATTATTATTATTATTATTATTATTACTTGCTAAGCTACAACCCTAGTTGGAAAAGCATGATGATATAGTACGTTTTTGAAATGGTCCAGTAATATTGAAGTTGATACGTTTCTGTATTCAAGTCACATTTTCTGTATTTGAGATGGCAGTGGATTTACCTGTAATCAAGCCAAAACTTACATATTTATTATTATTATTATTATTATTATTATTATTATT
This sequence comes from Palaemon carinicauda, assembly GCF_036898095.1. NCBI lineage: Eukaryota > Metazoa > Arthropoda > Malacostraca > Decapoda > Palaemonidae > Palaemon > Palaemon carinicauda. The sequence goes on from NC_090726.1 coordinate 204,411,877, forward strand.
ATTATTATTATTACTTGTATTGTTGTTATTATTATTATTATTATTATTATTATTATTATTACTTGTATTGTTATTATTATTATTATTATTATTATTATTATTATTATTATTATTATTATTAGCTAACCTACAACCCTAGTTGGAAAAGCAGGATGTTTCAAGCCCAAGGGCTAAAACAGGGAAAAACTAGCCCAGTGAGGAAAGGAGATAAAGGAAATAAATATACCCCCAGAGAAGTAATGAACAATTGAAATAAGACATTTTAAGAACAGTAACGTCCTGTGTCATACTTAGCGACTATAATTGGATATTAATGTTCTTTCATTTGTTTGGCTGTTGCTCTCAAACTATACGCTTATCAGATTTGTGACATGTATACTGTATATATATATATATATATATATATATATATATATATATATATATATATATATATATATATATATATATATATATATATACGGTATATATATAATTTTGTATTTATGTGAATTTATATTTTATGCATGTATATATATATATATATATATATATATATATATATATATATATATATATATATATATGTATATATATATATATATATATATACATATACAGTATACACCAACAAATGCAACCGTTTCTAATCCACTGCAGGACAAAGACCTCAGATATGTCAGTATTCATATCTTCTGTTTGGCCAGTTTCCTCACCACGCTTGTCAACTGTGGCTTGGTGATGGTAGGAGACTTGTCTGATCGCTCATAGCAAACCAACTTAGTATGAGTGGCCCTGACTAATACAACTTTGCTGATCATGACGATACACAAACCCTTTCACCGCGTTAAGGTATCGCCACTTAGAAAGGGATTTTACAGTATATATATGTATACATAAAGAATTGCTTTATTCCTCTATAAATGACTCTTGTTCCTTTATTTTAGTTGCTTTGCAACCCTATACCGTTCATGCATACTCACTAGCACAAACACAGCAGGTTGCATTATGCATGTTGCATAAGATTTTTCATAATGCTGACCATCCTTTACATTCAGATCTTCTTGGACAGTTCCATCCTGTTCGTAATACTAGGGCAGTTAATTCTAATAGTCAGCCCTTTTCCATCATGAGGTTCAGTGCTACACAATATTGTAGAAGTTTTATTTCATCTGTGACCAAGTTGTGGAATGATCTTCATAATCGGGGTAGTTGAATCGATTGAACTTCAAAGTTCAAAGTTGCAGCAAATATTTATATGTTGAACAGGCTGACATAAGTCTTTTTATAGTTTTTATATGACATATCTGTTTTGATGTTTTATTGTTAATTTTTCCTCACATCGTTTATTTATTTCGTCATTTCCTTTCCTCTCTGGGCTATTTTTCCTTATTGAAGCCGTTGAGCTTATAGCATCTTGCTTGCAGAAAATGTTTTTGTGTTAAACAGGCTGACGTTAGTCTCTTCATGGTTTATATATGACATATTGGTTTTGATGTTATTGTTAATTTTTTCTTATATCGTTTATTTATTTCCTCATTTCCTTTCCAGACTGAGTCTATTTTTCCTCATTGAAGCCCTTGGGCTTATAGCATCTTGCATTTCCAACTAAAGTTGTAGCTTAATAATAATAATAATAATAATATATACGCTATTAAGTGTACCGCATTGTTCAAGATTGCTATTAAACAGTTGTGAATATTTCCACCTCATGAGGGTGTGTAATGGAGAAGCCAGTCACCCGTCTAATGGATTTTCATGATACCCCCATTAGGGCTATTAGGAATCATCAAATGATATATGTATGTATCAGACTTCATTGAATGTACCGGCGGAGGTCTTCTTTTGTGCTTAGTATGATTGAGAGAGGGATTATCCTCTTAATGCCGTTTATAGATTGTAAGGATATTGTCTCGGTACATCTTCTATTATGATCTGATTGTGCAATTGTCTTTCGCTAGTGTTTGCTGTCAGATTCGTGTCCTGCTTTTGCATATGCATTTATATTGTTATAACTATAGGATTGATTGTGAGTCAATCTCTCTCTCTCTCTCTCTCTCTCTCTCTCTCTCTCTCTGAAATATATGTTTGAATAATTAAATTGAAGCCATATATAAATTATATATATATACATACATATATACATACTGCATATACATACACACACACACACACACATATATATATATATATATATATATACATATATATATATTTATATATATATATTTATATATATATATATATATATATATATATATATATATATATATATATATATATATATATATATATATATATATATATATATATATATACACAACACATATTTATACATAAAATACGTGTACATATATGTACACTTATGAACAGTATATATATATATATATATATATATATATATATATATATATATATATATATATATACACACACAATAAGGTAAATTTCATTTGACAGATAGTTGAATAGCAGGACTGTATATTCACCAGCTATGAACTTGTCCCAAAAGTGGGGAAAATATCCCAGGGATTTTATATTGGAAGATTGAAGAAAATAGTTGTAAACGAAGTAATGAAGGAAGACGTAATCCTGTCCTAGGAGAATTTCAATAAGCCGTGTATGCTGTTTAATCCTTCGCCAAGGCTCAAAACTCGAAATCTCTCATGAAAAAAAAAGTTTTATTGCCGTTTAACTTCTTCAATTTAGTCAGTCGGAGTTTAATGACTCTTGGATCATTCCCAAAGTAATTTCATAGGCTTTAAACATCGCTGAGTAATTTAACCGAGATGAATAAAACTTTTTCCCTCGGGTTTTTATATCCTTGTTAAGGTATTGACCTGATTTCGAAAGATGTCGAGGTATATAAGGGGGGGGAGGGGGGGGGGGGACAACTGTCTAGGTATTTCCATGTTCTTTATTTCTCTCTTAATCTGGTAATGTCTTTTTCATGTATGATTACATTGAACTATCACTTCGGTCAAAATTTTGTAATGGTGTTAATCTATGTCGAGACCCCTGGTTTAAAGGTTTAAATGTCGCTCATGAATGGCAAGGGACAGTGACATTGCCCTAGCAATCAGGACAATGCCCTAGAGACGGGCCATATATTATATGATCAGCGCCCAAGCCTCCTCTCCACCCAAGCTAGGACCAGCGAGGGGCAGGCAGTGGCTTCTGATGACACCAAACCCCCCAACCTTAGCTCACAAGGATGGTAAGGTTGCAGACACTAATGGCACTAACGAGGCTGAGCGGGACTCGAACCCCCCGACTGGCAAACACTAGGCAGAGATGTTACCAATCAGGCCCCTATTAAGGTACTGACCTGATTTCGAAAGATGTCGAGGTACATAAGGTGGAGGGGGGGGGGGGGGGAAGTAACCTCTAGGTATTTTCGGTATTTTTTATTTCCCCCCTTAATCTGGTAGTTCTAATTCCCTTTTCATTTATAATTAAATTGAACTTTCACTTCGGTCAAAATTTGTAATGGTGTTAATCTATGTGGAAACCCTGATTGAAATAGTTAGATAACTTTTTTTTTTTTTTTTTTTTAAGAAAAACTGTAGAGACAAGTATTTGATTGATTATCTTGTACTTTTGTTATTCATGTTCATATTCATTGTCCCCATATGAAGGAATATATTATTATTATTATTATTATTATTGTTATTATTATTATTATTATTATTATTATTATTATTATTATTATTTATGGTTTTATTATTATTATTATTATTATTATTATTATTATTATTATTATTATTATTATTATTAACTAAGCTACAACCCTGGTTGGAAAAGTAGAATGCTATAAGCCCCGTAGGCTCCAACAGGGGAAAATAGCCCGGTGAGGAAAGGAAACAAGGAAGTAAATGACCTACAAGAAAGGTAATGAACAGATGAAATGAAATGTTTTAAGACCAGTAACAACATTAAAATAGATCTTTACTATATATTACTCTAAAAAACTTTAAAAGAAAAAAAAAAACAAGAGGAAGAGAAATAAGATACAATAGTGTGCCAAGGTATACCCTCAAGGAAGATGATATATTCTCCCATATACATACCTTTTTTCCATTAATTTGGCCAAACCTAATGGATGGTGTTCCTATCTCCTTGAGATTTTTAAAAGTGTAAACGTGAAGGAAGCCATTATCTATAACGTAGGACGCCAAACATTTTTTTTTAAAAATAGGACACAAAGATGAAAGGGTAGGGAGCACACAGGTACAAAGGATGTGGAGTTATTATTATTATTATTATTATTATTATTATTATTATTATTATTATTATTATCCAAGCTACAACCCTAGTTGGAAAAGCAAGATGCTATAAGCCCAAGGGCTCCAATAGGGAAAAATAGCCCAGTGAGGAAAGGAAATAAGGAAATAAATAAATGATGAGAATAAATTAACAATATATCATTCTAAAAACAGTACCAGCTCAAAACAGATATGTCCTATATAAACTATTAACAACGTCAAAACAGATATGTCCTATATAAAGTATTAACAACGTCAAAAACAGATATGTCATATACAAACTATGAAAAGACTCATGTCAGCCTGGTCAACATGAAAACATTTGCTCCAACTTTGAACTTTTGAAGTTCTACTGATTCAGCTACCCGATTAGGAAGATCATTCCACAACTTGGTAACAGCTGAATAAAACTTCTAGAATACTGTGTAGTATTGAGTCTCATGATGGAGAAGGCTTGTACATGCCGTTTTTTTCCATTGATTTGGCCAAACCTAAGGAATGGTGTCTCTATCTCCTAGAGATTGTAAAACAAAGTGTCTGGTTATAGTATAGACACATGAAGGAGACAAAGATGAAATGATAGGGAGCACGGAGGTGCAAAGGATCTGGAGTTATTCATGTTAAGATGGTAGATTCTCCCATATACCTACCGTTTTTCCATTGACTTGGCCAAAACCTAAGGGATTGTGTTCCTATCTCCTAGAGATTTTAAAAGTGCAAGCGTGAAGGAAGCCATTACCTATAAAGAAGGACCCCAAACATTTCGTCAAATTAGGAGACAAAGATGAAAGGATAGAAGGGTAGAGAGCACGGATATCTCCTAGAGATTGTAAAACAAAGTGCAAACTTGAAGGAAGCCATTATCTATAAAGTAGGAGGTCAAACATTTTCTCAAATTAGGAGACAAAGATGAAAGGATAGGGAGCACAGAGGTGCAAAGGATCTGGAGTTATTTATGTTAAGATGTAGATTCTCCCATATACCTACCGTTTTTTCCATTGATTTTCCAAATTATATGCGGAGCCGGTTTGGACTCGAACGTCGTACAGTTGGCGACCCAGAAGGTCTCCGTGTTGGTAGTGAGTTCGCTCTGCATGTATGTCTGGCACTTGGTCCGGGATATCTGAGGAGATAAAAGATAAGAAGAGTGTTATAGAAAAGCAATTGAGCATAGGTAAACAGTTAGCTTTTACATGTAGTGTGTCTGTTGGCAGTGCTCTCTCTCTCTCTCTCTCTCTCTCTCCTCCTCTCTCTCTCTCTCCTCTCTCTCTCTCTCTCTCTCTCTCTCTCTCTCTCTCTCTCTCTCTCTCCGGATGTTTCTCATGTTTCAATAGTTTATAATGTAAGCGTTTAAAATTTATTTAGTGAGTTTGGTTGTTTATATTGTTTTTTATCTCTCTCTCTCTCTCTCTCTCTCTCTCTCTCTCTCTCTCTCTCTCTCTCTCTCTCCGGATGTTTCTCATGTTTCAATAGTTTATTATGTAAGCGTTTTAAAACTTAATTAGTGAGTTTGGTTGTTTATATTGTTTCACTCTCTCTCTCTCTCTCTCTCTCTCTCTCTCTCTCTCTCTCTCTCTCTCTCTCTCTCCTCTCTCTCTCTCTCTCTCTCTCTCAAGATTTAATTATAGTGTTTGGTCGTAGATCTCGTTCTCTCTCTTCTCATCCTAGGAGACTTGTAACACCCGACAGATGCATCTTCTCCCATTTCTTTTGCAGATACAAGTAATGCTTTTATCATAACGTTAAAGGTTAAAGGTGCCTGGTTTCAGTTCTAGTTACATCACGATAGATGCTCACCAGAACGTCATCCGGCAAGCCTAACCCCTAACTGTGGTGCCCAACCACAGCAGTGGCCTCCCCAGTAAACAGCTCAAATTCAGTCCTGGGCTGTATTTATAAAAACGCTTACATATATACATACATTTGTGTCATAAATCTGTTTCATGAAAAGAAATCGTGAAAAAATAAATTGCAATTATGAATTAACCCTTCCCTTCCCGTAACATCCTTATGAGCTAAGGATGAGGAATTTAGTTCCTACAGATCTACCTGCTGAGTCATCACTAGCCATTGCCTGGTCCTCCCTGGTCCTCCCTTGATTGGAGAGGGTGCTAGGATGCTGATTATATGTATATATGGTCAATCTCTGGGGAAGTGTCACTGTCTCTTGTCTCTGCCATTCATGAGTGACATTTTAACGTTGCTTTACAGATTCCATTGTAATCTTTCCGTATGCCGAGTTACCTTACATCCCCTGGTCAGTCAATCACATTACTCGCATCAACTCCCGTCATTTCTCTATCTTTCAACCTTTCAGTTTCCACGCGAGACCTCAATTCTATGACAACACTTTTCGCCCCAAACTCTGCATGATTCATCCGTCAAACTCTCTCTCTCTCTCTCTCTCTCTCTCTCTCTCTCTCTCTCTCTCTCTCTCTGTGGCCTTTATTCCATAACTCTTTATTACACCCACTTCACTGACACATGTGCGAGACATTCGCTTCAGATGATATCTGCCTATTTGCATTTTTATGCTTTGAATTGCATGCTGCTTTTCTCTCTCTCTCTCTCTCTCTCTCTCTCTCTCTCTCTCTCTCTCTCTCTCTCTCTCTCTCTCTCTTCTCTCTCTCTCTTCTCTCTCTCTCTTATTTACTTGTTCCAAAAGTATTCTCTCTCTGTTGGCATTTACTTCATCCACCCGTTCTCTCTCTCTCTCTCTCTCTCTCTCTCTCTCTCTCTCTCTCTCTCTCTCTCTCTCTCTCTCTCTCATTTACTTGTTCCACAAGTCTTCTTTCTCTGTTGGCATTCACTTCTTCCACCAATTCTCTCTCTCTCTCTCTCTCTCTCTCCTCTCTCTCTCTCTCTCTCTCTCTCTCTCTCTCTCATTTACTTGTTCCTAAAGTATTCTTTCTCTGTTGGCATTCACTTCATCCACCCGCTCTCTCTCTCTCTCTCTCTCTCTCTCTCTCTCTCTCTCTCTCTCTCTCTCTCTCTCTCTCTCTCTCTCTCTCTCTTTCTTGTATTTACTTGTTATACTAGTCTTCTTTCTCTGTTGGCATTCACTTCTTCCACCAGTTATCTCTCTCTCTCTCTCTCTCTCTCCCTTTCTCTCTCTCTCTCTCTCTCTCTCTCTCTCTCTCTCTCTCTCTCTCTCGTATTTACTGGTTCCACTAGTCCTCTTTCTTTGTTAGCATTCACTTCTTCCACAAGTTCTCTCTCTCTCTCTCTCTCTCTCTCTCTCTCTCTCTCTCTCTCTCTCTCTCTCTCCAAGTATGTAATATCTGAGGCAAGCGTTGAATGAAGCTTTTAATACATTTGCTGCAGGAAAGGGTTTTGTGTCCTTGCTTTAATTTTCTTGCTAATTTAACTAATATTTTCAAAAACTTGTATTAAATTAGTTTAAAAGGGTCAAAGGCCACTCATGAATGGCAGAGGTAAGGGACAGTGACAATGCCATAGAGGCTGACCTTATATACATATGATCATCGCTCAAGCCTCCTCTTCGTCCAAGCTAGGACAAGGGAGGACCAGGTAGGACAAGGGAGGACCAGGTAGGACAAGGGAGGACCAGGTAGGACCAGGCATTGGGTGCTGATGCCTTAGCAGATAGACCTTTACGATTCCCCGAATACCCAAGCCATAGTTGGCAAAGATGGTGAGGTTGCGGACAATACAAGAAACTATCGAATTTGAGTGGGACTCGAACCCCAGTCTGACAGCTTGTCAGGCAGGGGCGTTCTCAATAGGCTACATGAGTTTTTCAAGAACATTTATAATTTGACCTATGTCTTAAAAAGGTATTTTTTTCGATTTTAGTTAAATTAGGTATAGATATAGTGATAGGGATAAAGACTATTTTATTGTCTGCGTTTCGTTTTTCAAGAAAATTCCTTTTAATATTCATAAACTACTTTCATGGTAGATGTACTTGCTTTTATGGTAAAAAAAATGTATATCCCGTAAGTCTTTTCACCTGTGTACCGTATACGATCTCTCTCTCTCTCTCTCTCTCTCTCTCTCTCTCTCTCTCTCTCTCTCTCTCTCTCTCTTTCATCCAGTGCTTTATATTTATACAGACGCCATAAAGATTTGTATGTCCAAAACTGCTTATTTTCAACTAAATCATTTGGGGTTTAAAAGCTTAAAGGTCACTCATGAGTGACAGAAGCAAGGGACTGTGACAATGCCCTAGAGACTGACCATATATAATCAGCTACCAAGCTAGCACCAGGGAGGGCCAGGTAATGCCTATTGATGAATCAGCAGGTAGATCTATAGGTTCCCGCAAATTTGCAATCCTAAGCTTACAAGGATGGCGAGGTTGCAGACACTCCAAGAAACTATCGAGCTTGAGCGGGTTCCGAACCCCAGTCCAACAGATCGGTAGACAGGGACGTTTTCAATAGGGTATTATTTATTTATTTATTTTTACTTCTGCCAACGAAGTTGGGAGGAAGTTATGTTTTCGCCCATGTTTGTTCGTTTGTCCATTTGTCTATTTGTTTGTGAACAACTTCCTGCCTACAATTTTACTCATAGTGAAACTTTCAGGGATTAATTGTTATGTTGAGTCACGAAAGTGATTCCATTTTGAAAGTCCCAGGTCAAAGGTCAGGGTCAAGGTCGAGCAAAAGGTCGACCGAATAACCCTAACCTAAACACCAAGTTCGCACATGGTTGCCACACAGAGTTGGAAGACCCAGCCCTACATGGCTGAGGACTATGAAGCGCGAATTGGGAGATGATGAATGGAGAAGTATTGAATTAAAAGCTTAAGATAGAGACAACTGGTGAAATCTAACCGAGGCCCTTTGCGTCAATAGGCGTAGGAGGAGATGATGATGATGATGATGTCACACAGACTTCAAGTACATCTACTGTCTAAACTGATTCTGGGAAAGGCAAGCTGATTCAGAGAAATAGGATTTCGTGGCGGAGGTCTGCACTCAGAATGTTTTTCTAGTTGAAAATAATATGAGAAAATAAATAGATCTTTAGAATTTTTGCTTAATTAAGATTACATATTAGTTCCTTATACATAATAAATGACTGAGAGCTGGGCTCATTAAAATCCTGTTTACTAACAACTCATAATTTTTTTTTTTTTTTTTTTTTTTTTAAGAACTGCATTAATTACCGTTCAGTTTCCATTACAGGAAATAGAAAGTTTATGAAGGGGCGTTTTATTGTCTTTGAAAGAAAAAGGAAAGGAATCATTTGGGAACCTTTTTTTCTTTTTTAAATGTTTCTATTGTTTTTTAAACGTTTCATTTTTTTTCAAACTTCATTTGTTTTTTAGACGTTTCAATTGTTTTGTATACGTTTCCCTTTTTCAAACGTTTCAATTGTTTTTTTTTTAAATGTCTCAATTGTTTTGTATACGTTTCACCTTTTCAAAAGTTTCAATTGTGTTTTCAAACGTTTCAATTTTTTTTGAAACGTTTCACTTTTTCAAACGTTTCAATTGTTTTTTGAAACGTTTCAATTGTTATGCAAACGCTTCACTTTTTCAAACGTTTCAATTGTGTTTTCAAACGTTTCAATTTTTATGTAAACTTTTCAATTGTTTTGTAAACGTTTCACTTTTTCAAACGTTTCCCCTTTAAAGCGTTTCAATTGTTTTGTAAACGTTTCAATTGTTTTGTCGTTTCACTTTTACAAACGTTTCACTTTTTCAAACTTCAATTGTTTTTTCAAACGTTTCAATTGTTTTGTAAACGTTTCACTTTTTCAAACGTTTCAATAGTTTTTCAAACATTAAAATTGTCTTTCTATCGTTTTAATTGTTTTTTGTTTTTTGTTTTTTTTTTTTTTTTCAAAAAATTTCAATTGCCTTTTTCAAACATTTCAATTGTAGTTTTTCCAACGTATCAGTTATTTTTAAAACGTTTCAAATATTTTTGCATATGTATTTTTATATGAATTTCTCTTGGAATATTAATGAATGTAAAGAAACATTAACGATTAAAATGAAGTCTTATTATATAGAATCCCTTTTCATTAAAATACCTTAATTATAATCAATGAAATGAAATAAATAAAGGTTTGAAATAAAATAAAAAAAGGTTTGAGATAAAATAAAAAAAGGTTTGAAATAAAATAAAAAAAGTTTGAAATAAGTTGAAATAATTTAATTGAAATAAAATTAAGAATTTCTTCGCAAAAAAAAATGTTTGAAATAAAATTTAAGAACATTTTTTAAATTAAAAAAATGGGATCGTTACAATTTTATCTCTGGGATCGTTACGATTTTATCTCTGGAATCGTTACAATTAATAGCGTTACGATCTTATCTCTGGAGTCGTTACAATTAATAGCGTTACGATTTTATCTCTGGGATCGTTACAATTAATAGCGTTACGATCTTATCTTTGGAATCGTTACAATTAATAGCGTTACGATCTTATCTCTGGAATCGTTACAATTAATAGCGTTACGATTTTATGTATGGAATCGTTACAATTAATAGCGTTACGATTTTACCTCGGGTCGTTGTAATTAATAGAGTTACAATTTTATCTCGGATAGTTACAATTAATGCGTTACAATTTTATATCTGGGATAGTTACAATTAATAGCGCTATAATTTTATCTCTGGGATAGTTACAATTAATAGCGTTACGATCTTATCTTTGGAATCGTTACAATTAATAGCGTTACGATCTTATCTTTGGAATCGTTACAATTAATAGCGTTACGATCTTATCTCTGGAATCGTTACAATTAATAGCGTTACGATTTTATGTATGGAATCGTTACAATTAATAGCGTTACGATTTTACCTCGGGTCGTTGTAATTAATAGAGTTACAATTTTATCTCGGATAGTTACAATTAATGCGTTACAATTTTATCTCTGGGATAGTTACAATTAATAGCGCTATAATTTTATCTCTGGGATAGTTACAATTAATAGCGTTACGATCTTATCTTTGGAATCGTTACAATTAATAGCGTTACGATCTTATCTTTGGAATCGTTACAATTAATAGCGTTACGATCTTATCTCTGGAATCGTTACAATTAATAGCGTTACGATTTTATGTCTGGAATCGTTACAATTAATAGCGTTACGATTTTACCTCGGGTCGTTGTAATTAATAGAGTTACAATTTTATCTCGGATAGTTACAATTAATAGCGTTACGATCTTATCTCTGGAGTCGTTACAATTAATAGCGTTACGATTTTATCTCTGGGATCGTTACAATTAATAGCGTTACGATCTTATCTTTGGAATCGTTACAATTAATAGCGTTACGATCTTATCTCTGGAATCGTTACAATTAATAGTGTTACGATTTTATGTCTGGAATCGTTACAATTAATAGCGTTACGATTTTACCTCGGGTCGTTGTAATTAATAGTTACAATTTTATCTCGGATAGTTACAATTAATGCGTTACAATTTTATCTCTGGGATAGTTACAATTAATAGCGCTATAATTTTATCTCTGGGATAGTTACAATTAATAGCGCTATAATTTTATCTGTGGGGTCGTTACAATTAATAGCGTTATGATTTTACCTCATTAATAACGTAAGGATTTTAACTCTGAAATCGATATTATTAATAGCGTTACAATTTTATCTTTTGGATCGTTACAATTAATAGCGTTATGATTTTACCTCATTAATACCGTTACGATTTTATTTCTGCAATCGTTACAATTAATAGCGTTACGATTTTATCTCTGCAATCGTTACAATTAATAGCGTTACGATTTTATCCCATCAACATCGTTACGATTTTATCTCTGCAATCGTTACAATTAATAGCGTTACGATTTTTTCCCATCAGTATCGTTACGATTTTATTTCTGCAATCGTTACAATTAATAGCGTTACGATTTTATCCCATCAATATCGTTACGATTTTATCTCTGCAATCGTTACAATTAATAGCGTTACGATTTTATCTCTGCAATAGTTACAATTAATAGCGTTACGATT
>NC_090726.1:204429071-204439071 GCF_036898095.1 Palaemon carinicauda
TAGCTGATTGGTTAGAATTATTTTGTTCAACCAATCAGGTATTAGGAAACTTTTCCGAGCTACAACGGCACCTCTGCGAGTCATTGCAAATGTGCCTCGTGAAAAAGATTGAGTATAGTAGGTATTTGATGCCTTCTTATGTCGTCTTCTTATGAATGTATCATATTTTGATGACGGAAATGTAAATAATGGCTAGGTTGATGACCACATTAAAGGTTTAAAGGCCCCTTAAAGATGGCAGAGGCAAGGGACATTGTCAATGCCCTAGCTATCAGGATAATGCATTAAAGACTGATCTAATATCCATATGATCAGCACCCAAGACCCCTCTCCACCCAAGCTAGGGCCAGGTAATGGTTACTGATGAGTCAGCAGGGAGAAGGCTCCTCCAAACCCCCCATTCTTAGGTCACAAGGATGGTGGGGTTGCAACGACCAAAAGAACTAGCTAGTATGAGCAGGACTCGAACCCTAGTCTGGCGATCACCAGGCAAGGACGTTACCAACAGGCCACTATAACTCTTAAGGTCTTTGTCTTGCAGTGGACTAGAAACCGACCAAAAGAACTAAGAAGTTTGAGCAGGACTCGAACCCTAGTCTGGCGATCACCAGGCGAGAACGTTACCAACAGGCCATTATAACCCTTAAGGTTTTTGTCTTTTAGTGGACTAGAAATTGTTGCATTTGTTGTTGTTGTTGTTATTGATATTGTTGTTGTTCTTGTGATATATGTTCCACTACGCATAATTGTGTTCGAATAACTCAGGCCCTTATAAAATGAGGCTTATAACATAACCAACAAAGTTTGGTAAGAATAACATTGCGTGTTGTTGTTGTTGTTGTAGTTGTTGCTGTTGTTGTTGTGATATATGTTCCACTACGCATAATTGTGTTTGAATAACTCAGACCCTTTTAAAATGAGGCTTATAATATAATCGACAAAGTTTAGTAAGAATAACATTGCGTGTTGTTGTTGTTGTTGTTGTTGTTGTGATATATGTTCCACTACGCATAATTGTGTTTGAATAACTCAGGCCCTTTTAAAATGAGGCTTATAATATAACCGACAAAGTTTAGTAAGAATAACATTGCCCCGTATACATTGAAAAGACCTCTTTGTACGAGTATAATCATACCATAAGCAAGCCCCCATAGAACAGAGCAAGTTAATAAAGCCTTCACATATTACAGAGATTACAAACTGGCCAATATTGCTGCCCCCGCTGAATATTGTATCACATGCGCTGGACCACCTGAAATTCCCTTTTATCTAGTGCCACCGCCGCCTACTTTTGCCCTCGTTGGGTAAAATGTGCGCTCTTAAAATACGTTATAAGCCGGCCTTATGGCTGTACATGGACCTGTGTATTTTAAACTACTTACGACAGCTGGGTGGGTAGACTTTTATATGGTTGGACAAATTTGCCCTTTCTTACTTATGGGTTAGAGAATGAGGCTCTCTTCCTCTCTCTATTAAGTGATAAAGTCTAGGACAGGTCTCAGCATATTTATTAAGGGATAAAGTAACTTGCTCTCTCTCTCTCTCTCTCTCTCTCTCTCTCTCTCTCTCTCTCTCTCTCTCGTTTCCATTAGATGATAAACTTGGATATTCTCTCTCTCTCTCTCTCTCTCTCTCTCTCTCTCTCTCTCTCTCTCTCTCTCTCTCTCTCTCTCTCTCTCTCTCTCTCTCTCTCTCTTATTTCCATTAAATGATACACTCTTGGACTCTCATTTTTATTAAATGATAAAGTTTATCTCTCTCTCTCTCTCTCTCTCTCTCTCTCTCTCTCTCTCTCTCTCTCTCTCTCTCTCTCTTATTTTCATTAAATGATACACTCTTGGACTCTCATTTTTATCAAATGATAAAGTTTATCTCTCTCTCTCTCTCTCTCTCTCTCTCTCTCTCTCTCTCTCTCTCTTAGTTCAGAGGTAACGGATTCAAACTGGAATTGAAAAGATAAAACACCACTCAATGTGGTAATTTCTTTACATACAAAATAGAAAATACGTGGAACAGACTTCCAGCGGATGACGTAAACATTAACACGGTAAACGAGTTCAAGAATAAGTTAGACAAGGTCATAAAAACTCTCCAAACGTTCAAACCAAATCGCTTTACCCAAGAGCAACGGAGTCTGGGGATGGGCTAAAAAGTCTTTGAGGCATCCAAAATCCTTCTAACTCCTTGTAAATCTCTAATAACTTGCCAATCTATAACTCAAGATTGTTTTCTTATTCAGCCACCTTGCTTTGTTTCTACCTCAACTTACACCCCTCCCGATATTTTCATATAGGTAAGGTCATTTAAGTATATTTAAAGGACCTTGGTTATAGGCTTGGTAGGTTTCTTGAGTCCTTGAGACGCTTGAAGGCACCTGGTCAATACTGAATTCCTCTTAAATGTGTGCTTATGAAGAGTTTTAGGTCTCTTAGTATATTTTTCATTATTTGTTCCCAGCACATTCATAGAACACTACATTTATTATTATTATTACTAGCCAAGCTACAACCCTAGTTGGAAAAGCAAGATGCTATAAGCCCAAGGGCTCCAACAGGGAAAAATAGCCCAGTGAGGAAAGGAAATAAATAAATGATGAGAATAAATTAACAATATATCATTCTAAAAACAGCAACAGCAATAAAACAGATTATGTCCTATATAAACTATTAACAACGTTAAAAACAGATATGTCATATAAACAATAAAAATACTCATGTATGTAAATTGGTTGATCCAAATCAGTGGTTTACTCTAAAGGTTTAAAGGTCGCTCATGAATAACAGAGGCAAGGGAGAGTGACAATGCCCTAGAAAACGGACCATATATACATATGATCAGCGCCCAAGCCCCCTCTCTATCATGATAGGACCAGGGAGGGCCAGGCAATGGGTGCTAGTGACTCGGCAGGTATACCTATAGCCTCCCAAAACCTCCAACCTTAGCTCACAAGGATGGTGAGGTTACAGATACCACAAGACACTATGGAGCTTGACCTAGTTTCGAACCCCGGTCCAGTAGATTCTAAGCAGGGACTCTTCCAGTAGGCTACCACCATCATTCTATTACTTTGACTTGTCCAATCGCTGAAATACATTGTAGAAGAATTTTGTTTCCCCATTCCCAGAGGCTTTGAATTTCCATCTTTCCTTTTAGATCATAATTTTGGCTCAAAGCATAAAGTCCACCGGGGAAGTTTTCATATTCCCACTTCGTTATCTCTTTTGTAAGAATTCAAGGAATATTTTGTTGTTATTCAGAGAATTATTGATGGATTCACCAAATATGCATTATATCTTGATATGAGTATTGAATAGTCTCCTGTAAAATTCTTTTTTTTTTGAACTTCTTAGTTGCTGCTGCCTCTGTATTGAACAGATATCTGTAAACTTTTTTATTCTTTTGAGCTTTTTGTGTAACTTTTCAGTTGCTGCTGCCTCTGTACTGAACAGATTTCTGTAAACTCTATTTTTTTTCTTTTTAGCTTTTTGTGTAACATCTTAGTTGCTGCTGACTCAGTACTGAACAGATTTCTGTAAACTCTTTATTTTTTTTCTTTCTAGCTTTTTGTGTAACCTCTCAGTTGCTGCTGCTTCTCTACTGAACAGATTTCTGTAAACTTTCTTTCTTTTTAGCTTTTTGAGTAACTAACTTTTTAGTTGCTGCTGCCTCTTCACTGAACAGATTTCTGTATTTTTTTTTTTTTTTTTTTTTTTTTTTTTTTTGTAACTTCTAACATGCTTCTGCCTCTGTACTGAACTGATTTCCAATGATGTTACTTAATAGCCAATTAAATAGGTAAAGTATTTTCATAGCTACATCCATCACCATCTTTTCTAATTTATTGTGTATATTTTATCTGCTTTTCCATTGGGTATTCCCTCCGCAATTAGAAAGCCCCATTTCACTGTTCTTACCATTGGAATTCAATCATAAGCCATTCGTAGAATCATTACCCTTGTTTTCATATGAAACTCAATTTAATGCTATTGGAAGGTCAGGAATAATGACTGACTACGTTATGTTATGGATAATATTGATTGCATTATTATTGGTAGGTAGTAGGTTCGCCTGTGCACTAGCCACCCATTGAGATACTACCGCTAGAGAGTTATGCGGTCTTTTGACTGGCCAGACAGTACTACATTGAATCCTTCTCTCTGATTACGGTTCACTTCCCCTTTGCCTACACACACCGAATAGTCTGGCTTATTCTTTACAGATTCTCCTCTGTCTTCATACACCTGACAACACTGTGATTATCAAACAATTCTTCTTCACCCAAGGGGTTAATTACTGTACTGTAATTGTTCAGCGGCTACTTTCCTCTTGGTAAGGGTAGAAGAGATTCTTTAGCTATAGTAAGCAGCTCTTCTAGGAGGACACTCCAAAATCAAACCATTGTTCTCTAGTCTTGGGTAGTGCCATAGCCTCTGTAACATGGTCTTCCACTGTCTTGGGTTTGAGATATCTTGCTTGAGGGTACACTCGGGCACACTATTCGATCTTATTTCTCTTCCTCTTGTTTTGTTAAAGTTTTTATATAGGAGATATTTATTCTAATGATGTTACTCATCTTAAAATATTTTATTTTTCCTTGTTGCCTTTCCTCACTGAGCTATTTTCCTGTTGGAGCACCTAGGCTTATAGCATCCTGCTCTTCCAACTAGGGTTGTAGCTTAGCACGTAATACTAATAATAATGATGATATGGTTTGGATAGTGTTCTTGGTTGCCTTAAGAATGTGCACATCTCAAGAAACTGTCCTCAGCATGTATTTTATGAATGTACTGTTTTTAAAACACATTGAGATTTATGTTTTGATTAAAAACTTTACAGTGCATTTATCTGATTCTGGGAATTTTTATGTTTTCAAGATTTTAATGTTTTTAGAAGAACAGTTTTAATCGTTAAAATTTTGATATCTAGTTATCATAGGTTTTAACTTCTTAATTTTTATCAATAGGTTTTAATATATATATATATATATATATATATATATATATATATATATATATATATATATATATATATATACATATATTTAAATATATATATAAATGTATATATATATATATATATATATATATATATATATATATATATATATATTAAAACTTATTGATATAAACTAAATTAGAAATTAAAACTTATGATGTATATATATATATATATATATATATATATATATATATATATATATATATATATATATATATATATCGTTGAATTTAATGTTTTTAAAACAGAGATTTACGTTTTGGTCAGAAAAGTTTATCTGGCATCTGATTCCGAGTATTTTCCGGTTTTTAAGATTTCAATATTTTCAAGAAACACATGTTTGTTAGATAGAATTTAGATAACAATTTATCATAATTTTGATGATGAAATCAGGGATTGAGAGAATGAGAAACTAGACAGAAAATAAAAATCTGACCTGCAGAAGATGAAATAGTCAAAATATCAAAGGTGCTATTGGGGATGGATTTGCTTTCCAGTTAGTAAATATGTTCTCTTCGTGGTCTACTTTCTTATTTTATTATTCATATTTCTGGCAAGGCAAAGCGGTATTAACAAAACGGTGTATCAAAACTTAAAAGGTCACTGAAAGTTTGATTGGTCATAGCTGAAAGTAGTTAAGGTGTTGGAGTGGCAATTAGAAAAACAGGTAGATGCTCAACATTATTCCTGGGAGAAGTTCTATATTATTCCAGGTAGAGGCTACAGTATTCAAGGTAGAAGCTCTGCACTATTCAAGGTAAACTACATTATTACATGTAGCCGCTCTACATTATTCCAGGTTACGCTCTACTTTATAGCAGGTAGCCGCTCTACATTATTCCAGGCAGCTGCTCTACGTTATTCCAGGTAGCCGCTCGACATTATTCAAGTTTGATTGGTCATAGCTGAAAGTAGTTAAGGTGTTGGAGTGGCATTTAAAAAAACAGGTAGATGCTCAACGTTATTCCTGGTAGAAGTTCTATATTATTCCAGGTAGAGGCTACAGTATTCAAGGTAGAAGCTCTACATTATTCAAGGTAAACTACATTATTACAAGTAGCCGCTCTACATTATTCCAGGTTACGCTCTACATTATAACAGGTAGCTTCTCGACATTATTCCAGGTAGCTGCTCTACATTATTCCAGGCAGCTGCTCTACGTTATTCCAGGTAGCCGCTCGACATTATTCAAGGTTACGCTCTACGTTATTCCAGGTTATGCTCTACGTTATTCCGGGTATCTGCTCTACATTATTCCATGTTACGCTCTGTTATTCGAAGTAGCCGCTCTACATTATTCTAGGTAGATGCTCTACATTACTCCAGTTAGCCGCTCTTCATTATTCCAGGTAGATGCTCTACATTATTCTAGTTAGCTTCTCTACATTATTCCAGGTTATGCTCTATGTTATTCCAGGTTACACTACATTATTCCAGGTTTGGCTCTACGTTATTCCAGGTAGATGCTCTACATTATTCCAGGTAGATGCCCTTTATTATTCCATGTAGATGCCCTTTATTATTCCAGGTAGACAGTATTCTAGGTAGACGTTCTATATTATCCCAAGTAGACACCACATTATTCTAGGTAGATGGTCTACACTCTACAGTTTTCCAGGGAGACGCTCTACACTATTCCAAGTAGAAGGCCCTACAGTATTCCAGGTAGAATCTAGATTATCCGAGGTAGATGCTCTACATTATTCCAGGTAGACGCTCTACATCAATCCAAGTGGATGCTCTACGTTATCCCAGGTAGACACTCACCATTATTCCGGGTAGACGCTTATCATTATTCCGGATAGAGGCTTACCATTATTCCGGGTAGACGATCTACGTTCTTCAAGGTAAATGCTCTATATTATTCCAGGAAGGCGCTCTACATTATTCCAGGTAGTCGCTCTATGTTATTCTGGGTAGGGGCTCTATATTATCCCAGGTAGACGCTCTATGTTATTCTGGGTAGGGGCTCTATATTATCCCAGGTAGACGCTCTATGTTATTCTGGGGAGGGGCTCTATATTATCCCAGGTAGACGATTTACATTATCTCGAATAAACACTAGATTATCCCAGGTAGACACTCTATGTTATTTTAGGGAGACATTCCACATCATTACAGGTAAACGCTCAACGTAATTCCTTCGATTCTAATGGAAACGAAATGTATCTTAACAAGAGGCGAAAAGGCAGACGATTTTGAACGTGTTGGTGAAAGATGGAATACAGAATCATTCTTCGCTATATGATAAATAAGATAAAATCACACAATGCGAAGTAGAACATTTGCCGAGAATATTTGAACACCATACGTATGCAAATGTCAGGGCCCGGACGAAGAAGACCTTTCGCCGATAAATCCTTTTATAACCATCGTGATGTTTGAGAGGATTTCCCCTTCTTCGTAGACGGGAGGAGGAGATGCCCTCTGCAGTAGTGCCTTTATATAATAAGCTGCTCTTGCGTCCTTAGGCCATTGACAATCTGTAAGAGGATTGGATAGACAGCACTCGGCTACAGGCGGACTGTCTTAAAAGGGGACAGACAAATAGAATTCGAAATGAGATGATGTGCACAGAAGAAGAAAGAAGGAAAGTGTTGTTGAGGGAAAGTTAGGATTTAGGTAATATATGTAGGAGAAAGGTTTTGTTAAGGAAAAGTTAGGATTTAGATAATAATTGTAGAAGAAAGGTTTTGTTGAGGAAAAATTAGGATTTAGATAATGTATGTAAGAGAAAGGTTTTGTTGAGGAAAAGTTAGGAATTAGGTAATATATGAAGAAGAAAGGTTTTTGTTGAAGAAAAGTTAGGATTTAGGTAATATTATATGAGGAAGAAAGGTTTTGTTTAGGGAAAGTTAGAGTTTAGATAATATATGAGGAAGAAAGGTTTTGTTTAGGGAAAGTTAGAATTTAGATAATATATGAGGAAGAAAGGTTTTTGTTGAGGAAAAGTCAGAATTTTGATAATATATGAAGAAGAGTTTAATGAAAGTTGAAAGAAAAGCAAATCAGGCAATGGCTAGGTTAAGTAAAATTTGGAAACCAAATCGCCTGAAATTACATATAAAAATCAGGCTATATATCAGTTTAGTGAAATCGGTGTTACTGTATGGACATGAGTCGTGATATGACAATGAAACAATATCCAACAGATTTTTTAGATTTGAGGACAAAGCCCTCAGAAAGATATTTGGAATTAAATGGCAGGACAGGATTAGAAATGAAACTCTGAGAGAGATTACTCGAGTGCCATATGTGGATGAGATCATGATGAAGGGTAGATGGAGATGGTTTGGGCATGCTTTTCGCACTCCCCAAAAGAGATTAGTTCACCAAGCGTTCAGCTGGGCTCCACAAGGGACTAGAAGAGTTGGAAGACCCAGACCTACATGGCTGAGGATTATGAAGTTTGAAGTAGGAGATAATGAATGAGGAAGTATTGAATTAAATGCTCAAGTTAGAGACAACTAGCTAAATCTAACCGAGGCCCTTTGCGTCAGTAGGCGTAGGAGGAGATGATGATGATATATATATATATATATATATATATATATATATATATATATATATATATATATATATATATATATATATATGTGTGTGTGTGTGTGTGTGTGTGTTTGTGTTTGATTGTATAATTATTATCCCATCTTTTTAACACATGAACATTCCAATATTTAGAATGTTAATGTTAGAGTTCATTTGTACTTCATAATAACAATAACAACAAAAACAATAATGTTCATAATATTCCCATAATTAGTAGTAATTAAAAGCAATTTACGAACGGACAAAAAAAAAAAGTTGTTATAGCCTACTGGATACGTCCTTGCCTGGTTATATGCTGGACTGGGGTTCGAGACCCGCTCAAGGTAGATAGTTTCTTGTAGTGTCTGTAATTTTGGGGAGCCTATAGATTTACCTGATGAGTCAGCATCCATTGCCTGGCCCTCCCTGGTCCTAGGGCATTGGCACTGTCCCTTGCCTATGCCATTGCACATGCGTATAACCTCACCATCCCTGTGAGCTAAGGATTTTGGGGTTCGGAGAGCCTAAAGGCCTAGAAGCTGAGCCATCATCAGACACTGCCTGGCCCTCCCTGGTCCTACCTTGTGTGGAAAGTGGGCTTGGGCCCTAATCATACGTATATATGACCAGTCTCTAGGGCATTGTCACTATCCCTTGCCTTCAAGAAAGTCACCTGTAATCATTATTGTGAGTAATTGCAGACAGAAATCATCCATTTCCTTTTGGAATTATTGAGATGACTTTAATCGAAATTGTAAACGGGGTTTTAGATCTCTCTCTCTCTCTCTCTCTCTCTCTCTCTCTCTCTCTCTCTCTCTCTCTCTCTCTCTCTCAAGTTCCTGTCAAGAATTGCTGAATTATTCATGATTCCAAAGATACATTAGAATGGAGACTTTTGGAAGAGATGAAAAAAAAAAAAGAATATGAGACGGGTGATGTGTAAAGGTTTAGGGGTTGGGGGCTGGGGGGGGGGGGGGTTCTTCTGGCTTGTGACTTACATTTTAAACAGATTTGTGATGGAATAAGATTGACGACTTTAGGATGTCTTCATTTGAAAATGGTTAGTATTCTTTGTATCAGAGAGAGGAGGGAGAGGAGTAGAAGACAATGGTGTGTTACTCAAAAGGAGAGAGAGAGAGAGAGAGAGAGAGAGAGAGAGAGAGAGAGAGAGAGAGAGAGAGAGAGAGAGAGAGAGAGAGAGTAGAAGACAGTATATTTCTCAAAAGTAGGAAGGGAGATAGAAAAGGCACGAGAGAGAGAGAGAGAGAGAGAGAGAGAGAGAGAGAGGAGAGAGAGAGAGAGAGAGAGAGAGAGAGAGAGAATAGAAGACAATAGTATATTTCTTAAAAGTAGGAAGGGAGATAGAAAAGGCACGCGAGAGAGAGAGAGAGAGAGAGAGAGAGAGAGAGAGAGAGAGAGAGAGGGAGAGAGAGAGAGAATAGAAGACAATAGTATATTTCTCAAAAGTAGGAAG
>NC_090726.1:204441571-204460829 GCF_036898095.1 Palaemon carinicauda
TACGAATACTGAGCAAGACATTATAATAGTGTTTTAAAAGAGGTTAATTCTACTGTGTTCTCTTATCTCAGAGACTAAAACTAAGTTACTCCAGTCTCCAGATATCTTCAGGAGACCAAGAATCAGCTGTTATAAACAGCATACTACTCACCAATAACTATGTCCTACGAATACTGAGCAAGACATTATAATAGTGTTTTAAAAGAGGTTAATTCTACTGTGTTCTCTTATCTCAGAGACTAGAACTAAGTTACTCCAGTCTCCAGATAGCTTCAGAAGATCAACAATCAGCTGTTATAAACAGCATACTACTCACCAATAACTGTGTCTCTACGAATACTGAGCAAGACATTATAATAGTGTTTTAAAAGAGGTTAATTCTGCTGTGTTCTCTTATCTCAGAGACTAAAACTAAGTTACTCCAGTCTCCAGATAGCTTTATGAGATCAACAATCAGCTGTTTGAAACACCAGGGTACTCACCAATAACTCTCATGTCCATGAAATCGGAGTCCTTCTCGAATGAAGATTCTGCTACCACTTCACACTTATACTTTCCGGCCGAGTCGAATGACACATTCCTCAACACTACTGTGTTCTTTGTGGATCTCCTTTCCTGAGGAAAGATAAAAACAAATCTATTATTATTATTATTATTATTATTATTATTATTGTTATTATTGTTATTATTATTGTTGTTATTACTACTACTACTACCACCCCGCCAACGAAGTTGAAAAGAGGTTATGTTTTACCCCCTTTGTGTGTGTGTGTGTGTATGTTTGTGAACAGCTTCCTGGCCACAATTTTAAGGGACTATTTTTAATATTATAACCCTTTTGCCTATATCTTGGCATATTGTGTACTTTACATATTATTATTATTATTATTATTATTATTATTATTATTATTATTATTATTATTATTATTATTATTATTATTAATGACGATATTATTATTATTATTATTATTATTATTATTATTATTATTATTATTATTATTATTATTATTACTTGCTAAGCTACAGCCCTAGTAGGAAAGCAGGATGCTATAAGCTCAGGGGCTCCAACAATGAAAATAGCCCAGTGAGGATTGAAAATAAGATATTTTTAGAACAGTAACAACATTGAAATAAATATCTCCTATATAAACTATAAAAACTTTGACAAAACAAGAGGAAGAGAAATAATATAGAATAATGTGCTCGAGTGTACCTTCAAGCAAGAGAATTCTAACCCAAGACAGTGGAAGACCATGGTACAGAGGCTATGGCACTACCTAAGACTAGATAACAATTGTTTGATTTTGGAGTGTGCTTCTCCTAGAAGAGCTGCTTACCATAGCTAAAGAGTCTCTTCTACCCTTACCAACAGGAAAGTAACCACTGAACAATTACATTCCAGTAGTAAACCCCTTGGGTGAAGAAGAATTGTTGGGTAGTCTCAGTGTTGTCAGATGTATGAGAACAGAGGAGAGTATGTAAAGAATAGACCACACTCTTCAGTGTATATGTAGGCAAAGGGAAAATGAACCGTGACCATTGAGAAGGATCCAATGTAGTACTGTCTGGCCAGTCAAAAGACCCCATAACTCTCTAGCGGTAGTATCTATAACAATAATTCAACTCTTTTCTCATCCCAATATCAACCAGCACGTTTCTTAACAAGAATACATTACTCCCCCCTTTCCATCCTTCTCCTATTCATGCAAACATTAATAGTTCTCTCTTACTAGCTTTCATTCACCTGTATAACTTTTACCCTTGAAATTACTCTTTCTTGTGTAGCGAACGTATCACCTGATGCTATCAGTTGTGTTTTCAGGCTTTTGGTATTTGATTTGAAATATGCGGATTATATAATAATCATGCTCTCTTTTTCTAATGCTGACCTATTTCTCCCACTTTGACTCTCTCTCTCTCTCTCTCTCTCTCTCTCTCTCTCTCTCTCTCTCTCTCTCTCTCTCTCTCTCTCACTCACTCCTTTAGTGTGAAATCCTCTCTGTTTTTACTCTATTCCAAGTCGTTATGCTCCGATTTTCAGTCAACACTTATCTCCATAGGGTATGTTTGTAATAATATCCATGTAGACCCTAAAAGTATCATGGAGAGAGAGAGAGAGAGAGAGAGAGAGAGAGAGAGAGAGAGAGAGAGAGAGAGAGAGAGAGAGAGAGAGAGAGAGAGAGAGAATCAATTGCTTTCTCTCCAAATCTGTGAGAATGTTTAAAACTCAGTCAAAGAGAGACTGTTCAAGGAATTTCATGACCCTGCCTGGAAGAGAGGATCAAAATCCAACTTTGGTAATAACACTCGAAGCAGGATATACGAGACCCTGCAAGTGACGAGAGAAAATGCACGATAATGTATTGGGAGACTTGGGCTCCGTGGGGGAGAGCGAGATGGGGGGGGGGGGAGGGAGTTAATTGATGATAGGTAAAGATAATTTTTCTTGTTTGTTCGTCTGCTGATATGTAGACAAAGATAATCTTTCCTGTTGTTTGTTCGTCTACTGATATGTAGACAAAGATAATCTGCCTTGCTGTTTGTTCGTTTGCTGATGTGTAAACAAAGATAATCATCCTTGCTCTTTGTTCGTCTGCTGATATGTAAACAAAGATAATCATCCTTGCTCTTTTTTCGTCTGCTGATATGTAAACAAAGATAATCATCCTTGCTCTTTGTTCGTCTGCTGATATGTAAACAAAGATAATCATCCTTGCTCTTTTTTCGTCTGCGTATATGTACACAAAGATAATCTTCCTTGTTGTTTGTTCGTCTGCTGATATGTAGACAAAGATAATCTTTCCTTTTGTTTGTTCGTCTGCTGATATGTAGACAAAGATAATCTTTCCTTTTGTTTGTTCGTCTGCTGATATGTAAACAAAGATAATCTTTCCTGTTGTTTGTTCGTCTACTGATATGTAGACAAAGATAATCTTTCCTTTTGTTTGTTCGTCTGCTGATATGTAAACAAAGATAATCTTTCCTGTTGTTTGTTCGTCTACTGATATGTAGACAATATCATCCTTGCTCTTTGTTCGTCTGCTGATATGTAGACAAAGATAATCTTTCCTTTTGTTTGTTCGTCTGCTGATATGTAGACAAAGATAATCTTTCCTTTTGTTTGTTCGTCTGCTGATATGTAGACAAAGATAATCTTTCCTTTTGTTTGTTCGTCTGCTGATATGTAAACAAAGATAATCTTTCCTGTTGTTTGTTCGTCTACTGATATGTAGACAAAGATAATCTTTCCTTTTGTTTGTTCGTCTGCTGATATGTAAACAAAGATAATCTTTCCTGTTGTTTGTTCGTCTACTGATATGTAGACAATATCATCCTTGCTCTTTGTTCGTCTGCTGATATGTAGACAAAGATAATCTTTCCTTTTGTTTGTTCGTCTGCTGATATGTAAACAAAGATAATCTTTCCTGTTGTTTGTTCGTCTACTGATATGTAGACAATATCATCCTTGCTCTTTGTTCGTCTGCTGATATGTAGACAAAGATAATCATCCTTGCTCTTTGTTCGTCTGCTTATATGTACACAAAGATAATCTTCCTTGTTGTTTGTTCGTCTGCTGATATGTAGACAAAGATAATCTTTCCTTTTGTTTGTTCGTCTGCTGATATGTAAACAAAGATAATCTTTCCTGTTGTTTGTTCGTCTACTGATATGTAGACAAAGATAATCTTTCCTTTTGTTTGTTCGTCTGCTGATATGTAAACAAAGATAATCTTTCCTGTTGTTTGTTCGTCTACTGATATGTAGACAAAGATAATCTTTCCTTTTGTTTGTTCGTCTGCTGATATGTAAACAAAGATAATCTTTCCTGTTGTTTGTTCGTCTACTGATATGTAGACAATATCATCCTTGCTCTTTGTTCGTCTGCTGATATGTAGACAAAGATAATCTTTCCTTTTGTTTGTTCGTCTGCTGATATGTAAACAAAGATAATCTTTCCTGTTGTTTGTTCGTCTACTGATATGTAGACAAAGATAATCTTTCCTTTTGTTTGTTCGTCTGCTGATATGTAAACAAAGATAATCTTTCCTGTTGTTTGTTCGTCTACTGATATGTAGACAATATCATCCTTGCTCTTTGTTCGTCTGCTGATATGTAGACAAAGATAATCTTTCCTTTTGTTTGTTCGTCTGCTGATATGTAAACAAAGATAATCTTTCCTGTTGTTTGTTCGTCTACTGATATGTAGACAATATCATCCTTGCTCTTTGTTCGTCTGCTGATATGTAGACAAAGATAATCATCCTTGCTCTTTGTTCGTCTGCTTATATGTACACAAAGATAATCTTCCTTGTTGTTTGTTCGTCTGCTGATATGTAGACAAAGATAATCTTTCCTTTTGTTTGTTCGTCTGCTGATATGTAAACAAAGATAATCTTTCCTGTTGTTTGTTCGTCTACTGATATGTAGACAAAGATAATCTTTCCTTTTGTTTGTTCGTCTGCTGATATGTAAACAAAGATAATCTTTCCTGTTGTTTGTTCGTCTACTGATATGTAGACAAAGATAATCTTTCCTTTTGTTTGTTCGTCTGCTGATATGTAAACAAAGATAATCTTTCCTGTTGTTTGTTCGTCTACTGATATGTAGACAAAGATAATCTTTCATTTTGTTTGTTCGTCTGCTGATATGTAAACAAAGATAATCTTTCCTGTTGTTTGTTCGTCTACTGATATGACGACAATATCATCCTTGCTCTTTGTTCGTCTGCTGATATGTAGACAAAGATAATCTTTCCTTTTGTTTGTTCGTCTGCTGATATGTAAACAAAGATAATCTTTCCTGTTGTTTGTTCGTCTACTGATATGTAGACAAAGATAATCTTTCCTTTTGTTTGTTCGTCTGCTGATATGTAAACAAAGATAATCTTTCCTGTTGTTTGTTCGTCTACTGATATGTAGACAAAGATAATCTTTCCTTTTGTTTGTTCGTCTGCTGATATGTAAACAAAGATAATCTTTCCTGTTGTTTGTTCGTCTACTGATATGTAGACAATATCATCCTTGCTCTTTGTTCGTCTGCTGATATGTAGACAAAGATAATCTTTCCTTTTGTTTGTTCGTCTGCTGATATGTAAACAAAGATAATCTTTCCTGTTGTTTGTTCGTCTACTGATATGTAGACAAAGATAATCTTTCCTTTTGTTTGTTCGTCTGCTGATATGTAAACAAAGATAATCTTTCCTGTTGTTTGTTCGTCTACTGATATGTAGACAATATCATCCTTGCTCTTTGTTCGTCTGCTGATATGTAGACAAAGATAATCTTTCCTTTTGTTTGTTCGTCTGCTGATATGTAAACAAAGATAATCTTTCCTGTTGTTTGTTCGTCTACTGATATGTAGACAATATCATCCTTGCTCTTTGTTCGTCTGCTGATATGTAGACAAAGATAATCATCCTTGCTCTTTGTTCGTCTGCTTATATGTACACAAAGATAATCTTCCTTGTTGTTTGTTCGTCTGCTGATATGTAGACAAAGATAATCTTTCCTTTTGTTTGTTCGTCTGCTGATATGTAGACAAAGATAATCTTTCCTTTTGTTTGTTCGTCTGCTGATATGTAGACAATATCATCCTTGCTCTTTGTTCGTCTGCTGATATGTAGACAAAGATAATCTTTCCTTTTGTTTGTTCGTCTGCTGATATGTAGACAAAGATAATCTTTCCTTTTGTTTGTTCGTCTGCTGATATGTAGACAAAGATAATCTTCCTTGTTGTTTGTTCGTCTGCTGATATGTAGACAAAGATAATCTTCCTTGTTGTTTGTTCGTCTGCTGATATGTAAACAAAGATAATCTTTCCTTTTGTTTGTTCGTCTGCTGATATGTAGACAAAGATAATCTTTCCTTTTGTTTGTTCGTCTGCTGATATGTAGACAAAGATAATCTTCCTTGTTGTTTGTTCGTCTGCTGATATGTAGACAAAGATAATCTTCCTTGTTGTTTGTTCGTCTGCTGATATGTAGACAAAGATAATCTTCCTTGTTGTTTGTTCGTCTGCTGATATGTAAACAAAGATAATCTTTCCTTTTGTTTGTTCGTCTGCTGATATGTAGACAAAGATAATCTTCCTTGTTGTTTGTTCGTCTGCTGATATGTA
Source organism: Palaemon carinicauda (assembly GCF_036898095.1). NCBI lineage: Eukaryota > Metazoa > Arthropoda > Malacostraca > Decapoda > Palaemonidae > Palaemon > Palaemon carinicauda. The sequence continues at coordinate 204,447,689 of NC_090726.1, forward strand.
GACAAAGATAATCTTTCCTTTTGTTTGTTCGTCTGCTGATATGTAGACAAAGATAATCTTCCTTGTTGTTTGTTCGTCTGCTGATATGTAGACAAAGATAATCTTCCTTGTTGTTTGTTCGTCTGCTGATATGTAGACAAAGATAATCTTCCTTGTTGTTTGTTCGTCTGCTGATATGTAAACAAAGATAATCTTTCCTTTTGTTTGTTCGTCTGCTGATATGTAGACAAAGATAATCTTCCTTGTTGTTTGTTCGTCTGCTGATATGTAGACAAAGATAATCTTTCCTTTTGTTTGTTCGTCTGCTGATATGTAGACAAAGATAATCTTCCTTGTTGTTTGTTCGTCTGCTGATATGTAGACAAAGATAATCTTCCTTGTTGTTTGTTCGTCTGCTGATATGTAGACAAAGATAATCTTCCTTGTTGTTTGTTCGTCTGCTGATATGTAAACAAAGATAATCTTTCCTTTTGTTTGTTCGTCTGCTGATATGTAGACAAAGATAATCTTTCCTTTTGTTTGTTCGTCTGCTGATATGTAGACAAAGATAATCTTCCTTGTTGTTTGTTCGTCTGCTGATATGTAGACAAAGATAATCTTTCCTTTTGTTTGTTCGTCTGCTGATATGTAGACAAAGATAATTTTTCCTTTTGTTTGTTCGTCTGCTGATAAGTAATCAAAGATATCTTTCCTGTTGTTTGTTCGTCTGCTGATATGTAGACAAAGATAATCTTTCCTGTTATTTGTTCTGCTGAAATATAAACAAAGATAATTTTTCCTGCTTTGTTAGTACGTTGCTGTGTAAAATGATGCAACTTGGTTAATTTTTTCCAAAGTGTTCTCTTTTTAAATTTCCAGGTATATTCAGCTTTTAATTTCGACGTGAAGTTAGTCATTTAAAACTAGTGTACGTGACCCCTTGACTGGTGACTGAATAGTTTTATATATATATATATATATATATATATATATATATATATATATATATATATATATATATATATATATATATATATATATATATATATATATATATATAAAATATATATATATTTATTTATCACGAACACTCGTGATTTTAATCAGTGTAAATATCAACCACAATGGCATTTGATACCGAATTCTATATTGGGAATATATATCCACTGGATTCATTTGTGGTAATAGCTTCTGGCTGGGCAGAGATTCGAACGCGTTCAGTCTTGCTCTGTTTTATAAAGGAGATTGCGTCTCTCTCTCTCTCTCGCTCTCTCTCTCTCTCTCTCTCTCTCTCTCTCTCTCTCTCTCTCTCTCTCTCTCTCTCTCTCATCTTTGTAATTACAAAATAAAATAAGCAGTGATTCCCTCAATTGATTATGAATTCCCCAAGTGAATTCAATTAACCTATACCACTTAATTCATTTAAAAGTTCTCTTAAGATCCAAAAGTCTCAGAAAGTCAGATAGACAGACGGGCAAGTAGATCACTCAGCCTCTTCCTCTCTCCGAGAGACATATGACATAACTTGAATTAACTTCCCCCTTGCCGCCTTATCAAATTAGGAGGGGCACTTTGGCCCACCGTGGATTAATGGCCGAGTAGGTTCCCTCCTTCCTTGTCTGAAACTTAGATTGCATTTGCTGCTTAGATCATAGTTGCTTTCTATTAGTTCCTTATTGTGAGTCCTGTCTTTGACTGGATGTATGAAATGTATCCGGGACCTTTGACTTTACATATCTAGTATAAAGGTTTAATGTTTAAAGGTCATTTATGAATGGTAGAGGCAAGGGACAGTGACAATACCCTAGAGAATGGCCTTATATACATATGATCAGCGCCCAAGCCCCTTCTCCATACAAATTATGAACAGGGAGGGCCAGGCCGTGGCTGATGATGACTCGGCATGTAGACCTTCAGGGTCTCCCAACTCCCAGCAATAGTTCACAAGGATGGTGAGGTTATAGACACTGCAATGGCAGAGACAAGGAACAGTGTCAATACCCAAGAGACTGGCCATATATACATATGATCAGCGCCCAAGCCCCTTCTCCATACAAATTATGACCAGGGAGGGCCAGGCAGTGGCTGCTGATGACTCAGCATGTAGACCTTCAGGGTCTCCCAACTCCCAGCAATAGTTCACAAGGATGGTGAGGTTATAGACACTGCAATGGCAGAGACAAGGAACAGTGTCAATGCCCAAGAGACTGGCCATGTATACACATGATCAGCGCTCAAGCCTTCTCCATACAAGGTAGGATCAGGGAGGGCCAGGCAATGGCTGACGATGACTCAGCATGTGGGCCTTCAGGCTCTCCCAACCCCAGAATCCTTAGCTCACAAGGATGGTGAGGTTGTAAACACTGCAATGGCAAAGACAAGGGACAGTGACAATGCCTTTATCCTAGAGACTGACCATATATACATATGATCAGTGCCCAAGCCCCTTCTCCACCCAAGCTAGTACCAGGGAGAGCCAGGCAATGGCTGCTGATCAGCAGGTAGACCTACAGGCTCCTCCAATCCCCACTTCTTTAGCTCACAAGGAGGGTGAGGTTGCAGACACTACAAGAAATTATCGAGTTTGAGCAGGACTCGATCTCCCGTCCTGCAGAACGACGGGCAAGGACATTTCCAATAGGCCACCACAACCCCTTTGCATTCGTAAGGGAATTAATTATTTTTTCCGGGATACAAGGATGGCGTTATCTCGTTTTGTCTCGAGTTTGGTTCAATGGGAAGTTAGTGGGATTTATTTTAGCGCCGATAAACTTGTAGGAAATTTAAAAGAATGCTGGTCAGAGGTGAACCTGTATGGAGAAGCAGAGATTTAGTGTTTTAATTCTTTTATTATGAAATTTTAATACATATATCTCACCTGTATAATAAAGAGCAAGTGTGTGATTATTTATATATATATATATATATATATATATATATATATATATATATATATATATATATATATATATATAGATAGATAGATAGATAGATACATAAATATAGATATGTATTCCTTTCCTGTCACGCTGAGCTCTCCCTGTCTTCAGTTAGGGGGAGGGGGAGTAGTATTACCCTGATGATAGAGGATTGCGTATGCGTGTATGTCCTTGTGTATCTAATATTTAGACGTCATTTTTGACGGGTAGCGCACACTAGTATATGTATATATATACATATATATATAAATATATATATATATAAATATAAATATTTATATATATATACATATATATATATATATATATATATATATATATATATATATATACAGTATATATATATATATATATATATATATATATATATATATATATATATATATATATATATATATATATTTATATATATATGCATATATTTATGTATATATATATATGTGTATATATATATATATATATATATATATATATATATATATATATATATATATATATATATATATATATATATATATATATATATATATATATACATATATATGTGTGTTTATAACAAATAAACAATACCTCAGTAGCGTTCAAAAATAGAGGACAACATCCCTCCGGAAGGAAAGAAACTGTGCACCAGATACTTTTCAGGACGCCAGAAGGACCTGTATTTATGTTTCTCCATTTATTATTTGGCTTCGACACGTGTTCAGAGTAATCTTTATAAATCGAGAGGTGTATATATATATATATATATATATATATATATGTATATATATATATATATATATATATATATATATATATATATATATATATATATATATATATATATATATATATATATACACCCATTTATTTGTTAAAGTCGATTTCAAATTGAGTGGTTTTATAGAAAGATTCTCGTCTTATATTGAAAGATTGAGGACATATCTTTGGGATTAAATTAATGAAATATCTTTTGGATTATGCAATTCACGATTGTGAAATAGAGAAGGATTGTCATAATATTAGTTTTGATGAGGTAATATAGTCGACACGTGTTGGCACGTGTTCAGAGTAATTTTTTAAAATCTAAAGGTGTGTGTATATATATATATATATATATATATATATATATATATATATATATATATATATATATATATATATATATATATATGTGTGTGTGTGTGTATATATATATATTTATGTATATTTATATATTTCAAATAAGCCATAAATATTAATACATTAAAGTCTGGATTCTCTTAACGACCTCGGGATCAGAGCCCCAGCGAAATCACTCAAAGACTATAGTATCAGACCGGCCGGGATTTGAACCCTGGTCCAGGATACCTGTATGCCAGTGATCATGCCACTCAGCATGGTCACTGGCATACAGGTATCCTGGACCAGGGTTCAAATCCTGGCCGGTCTGATACTATAGTTTTTGAGTGATTTCGCCTGGGGCTCTGATCCCGAGGTCGTTAAGAGAATCCAGACTTTAATGTATTAATATATATGGCTTATTTGAAATATGAAAAACACGTTTAAATGTGCAAAAATTTATCATATATATATATATATATATATATATATATATATATATATATATATATATATATATATATATATATATATATATATATATATATATACCTTTACATTTGTTGAAGTTGATTTCGAATTGAATGATGTTATAGAACGAATCTTGTCATATTATTTGCTAAGCTACAACCCTAGTTGGAAAAGCAGGATGTTATAAGCCCAGGGGCTCCGACAAGGAAAATAGCTCAGTGAGGAAAGAAAAATAAAATATCTTAAGAAGAGCAACAACATTGAAATAAATATCTCATATAAATAATAAAAACTTTAATAACATCATATGAAAGATGTTTTAATGTTGTTACTGTTCTCAAAACGTTTTATTTTAATTGTTCATTACTTCTCTAGTAGTTTATTTATTTCCTTATTTCCGTTCCTCACTGGGCTATTTTTCCCTGTTGGAGCCCTTGGGCTTATAGAATGCTGCTTTTTCAATAAGGGTTGTAGCTTAGCTAGTAATAATAATAATAACAAAAACAACAACAACATCAACAACAGTAGTGATTCTGTGTGAGTGCTTGTGCTCCTGATTTTGATTCTTACCCTTTTCTAATTAAACAATGTGATATTTTGATCGTAAAAAAAAAAAAAAAAAAAAAAAAAAAAAAAAAAAAAAAAAAAAAAAAAAAAAAAAAAACAGTAAATGACTCACTTGTTGGGGATTCTTTAAAATGCAGATTGGTTCCAGAAATGTTCTTAATTAGGATTTGTATTCCTATCACAAGGTCGCTTGCGTTTTATAAAGCAAAATTTATTAGATTATTTGTGTGATAGAAGGTCAAATGAGGTTATATTAAGATAATAAAATGCATTGACTTTATTAGGTAAATATATGAACTAAGCTCGTGGGGAGAATTAACTTGGTTAATGTATTTTGGGAGCATTATAATTATTATTATTATTGTTATTATTATTATTATTTTTATTATTATTGTTATTATTATTGTTATCGTTTTTAGTATTATTATTATTATTATTATTATTATTATTATTGTTATTATTGAATTTTATTATTATTATTATTATCTTTATTATTATTATAATCATTATTATTGCTATTATTATTGTTATTATTATTATTATATTATTATTATTGAATTTTATTATTGTAATTATTATTATTATTATTATTATTATTATTATTATTATTATTATTACTACTACTGTTTTTGTTGTTCTTGTTATTGTAATACTGGGAAATTACAAGTGTTATTAAATATTTGTTGATATATACAATACATTATCTACATTATTATTCCTAAAGTTGATGGGCATCTCTTAAAAAAAGCAGTATCATTATTAGTGCATAATTTTGACCCTTGAGAGATTCGCCCCTCCGGCCAACTTAGGCCTTTTCCCCCAATACATTGTGTTGCAGAATGACGTATAAAATTTAACGGGAAGCTATCAACGTTTTAAAACGAAGGGGCTGGTTACGCTCAGATCGAAAATACGTTGACATGGGCACCCTCTAGCTGCATTGCTTTTATATTCTGGATCAATGCAAAGATAATAACATGATCTGCATAAGAAAAAAGCTAATTTTCAAAGAGAGTAACATCTGCATAAATAGATAGATGATTTTCAAAGAGAGTAACATCTTCTGCATAAATAAGTAGTTGATTTTCAAAGAGAGTAACATCATCTGCATAGGAAATAAATTATTTTATAGAGTAGCACCGTCTGAGTAAGAAATAAGCTAATTTTCAAAGAGAGTAACATCTTCTGCATAATTAAATAGTTGATTTTCAAAGAGATTAACATCATCTGTATAGGAAATAAGTTAATTTGAAATGGGTAGCATCGGCTCATGAAGAAATAAGTTAATTACAAAGAGAATATCATCATCTGCATAAGAAATAAGCTAAATTTAAAGAGAGCAGAATCGTCTGGTAGGAAATAAGCTAGTTTTCAAAGAGAGTAATATCATCTGCATAAGAAATATGCAAAGAGATTAGCATCGTCTGCATATGAAATAAGATAATTTAAAAGAGAGTAGCATCATCTGCATAAGAAATAATCTAATTTTAAAGAGAGTACCATCGTCTGCATATAAAAAGAAACTAATTTTAAAGAGAGGAGCATCATCTGCGTAAGAAATAAGCTAATTTTAAAGAGAGTAGCATCGTCTGCATATGAAATAAGCTAATTTTAAACAGAGTAGCATCATGTGCGTAAGAGATAAGCTAATTATCAAAGAGAATAACACCATCTGCATAAAAAGTAAGCTCATTTTCAAAGAAAGTAACTTCTTCTGCATAAGAAGTAAGCAAATTATCAAAGAGAATAACATCATATGCATAAGAAATGTGCTAATTTTCAAAGAGTAACATCATCTGCATAAGAAGTAAGCTCATTATCAAAGAGCACCATCATCTACATAAAAAGTAAGCTCATTTTCAAAAAGAGTATCATCCTCTGCATAAGAAGTAAGCAAATTATCAAAGAGAATAACATCATCTGCATTAAAAGTAAGCTAATTTTCTAAGATAGTAACATCATCTGCATAAGAATTAAGCAAATTATCAAAGAAAATAACATCATCTGCATAAGAAATAAGCTAATTTTTAAACAACAACATCACCTGCCTAAAAAGTAAGCTCATTTTCCAAGAGAGTAACATCATCTGCATAAGAAATAAGCTAGTTTCAAAGAGAGTAGCATCATCTGCATAAGAAATAAGCTAATTTTAAAGAGAGTAGCATCGTCTGTGTAAAAAATAAGCTAAATTTCAAAGAGAGTAACATTATCTGCATAAGAAAAAAGCTAATTTTCAAAGAGTAACATTATCTGCATGAAAAGAAAGCTCAATTTCAAAGAGAGTAACATCATCTGCATAAGAAGTAAGCTATTTATCAAAAAGAATAAAATCATCTGCATAAGAAATAAGGTAAATTACAAGGCTACAAGGGAGAGGAATAAAACCTTTTTAGATGAAATTTCATAAGAAGGATCACTTGCAATTTTCAAATAATCTTGTGTTAATTTTTTATTTTTGGTATTTTCAAATTTTCTCTGGCGAAAATTCCATAACCTATAACAATACCCATCGGGCGGGATCCTTTTTTTATTAGTCTGGCACAAATTTTAGTTAGCCGGAATTATACTTATTTCTTAATCTAAATTATTTTGAATAATTATGCCACTGGAAAAGCAAACAGTCTCCTTGACGCCATGCAGGGGATAGAATTGGTTTTTGAGTTTCACATTCACCATGGAATATTTGTGAAATGGAACAGAAATTTTTTGGAAAGGCACTGAGCTTTGAAACACCCCCTTAAGCTTAGAAATAAGAAGCACCGTAAAGTGCATAACGTCCCTGCTTGGCGATATGTTGGACGGGAGTTCGAGACCCGTTCAAGCTCGATAGTTTCTTGTAGAGTCTGCAACCTCAGCATCCTTGTGAGCGAGGGATGGCGGGTTTGGGAGTGCTTATAGGTGCCCGACCTTCCCCAGTCCTTGCTTCATGGAGAAGGAGCCTTTGGTGATAATCAGATGTTTATATGGTCAGTCTTAAGGACATTTTCCTGTCTTCATGACATTTTCCTGTCTAGGGTATTTTCTCGTCTCTAGGACACTTTCCTGTCTCTATGATATTTTCCTGTCCAGGGCATTTTCTAGTCTCTAGGACATTTTCCTGTCTCTATGATATTTTCCTGTCTCTAGGACATTGCTACTGTCCCTTTTCTCTGCCATTCTTGAGTGATCTTTAAAACCTTTAGAAAGTTCTTAAGATATTTTGAACAATGCCTCTTTCGTCTTAAGAGTAACTATTGATTATATGGCTCTAGTTAATCATATGAAAATTAAATAATTTAGTTATGGAAATACTTTTAAAAACTCACATAATAAAAACAATTAATTTTTATAGGGCTCCCCAAAATAGATCGAAATCTCCCTCCCCCCCAAAAAATAATAGCTATATTATTGTTAATATTATTATTATTTGCTAAGCTACAACCCTAAATGGAAAAACAGGATGAAATAAGCCCAGGGGCTCCAACAGGGAAAATAGCCCTGTGAAGAAAGGAGAAAAGGAAAATTAAATATTTTAAGAGTAACGACATTGAAATCAATATCTACTATATAAACTATAAAAACCTTAACAAAACAAGAGGAAGAGAAATAAGATAACAGAGTGTGCTCGAGTATACTCTCAAGCAAGAGAACTCTACCCCCAAGACAATATATCAATTGTAAGCCAAGGATGTTCCCAGTCTCGAGGCAGTTTCGTTTTGCCTAATCTTTTAATATTTTACTGCTTGATTATTTTTCTAAGCCTCCAATCAAGATGAAAAACCAATATGATGTTTTTTTTTAAATGTTGAAAACCATGAGATTACCACAAAATGATAAGTATATATAACATTTTATTTATTAAATCTAACCCAAGGCAGTGGAAGACCATGACAGAGAACAGTATGTGTAGCCAACAGTCTTTAAAATAACAAAACGGCTTTAAAATCAGTTCATTTATCAAATTTCAATAGGTAACCAACTATAGAAAAGTTTGGACTTTCTGCAAATGATTTGATAAGAAAAATCATTGAAGAATTTAAGTCAATTTTTATTAAATCTAACCCAAGGCAGTGGAAGACCATGACAGAGAACAGTATGTGTAGCCAACAGTCTTTAAAATAACAAAACGACTTTAAAATCAGTTCATTTATCAAATTTCAATAGGTAACCAACAATAGAAAAGTTTGGACTTTCTGCAAATGATTTGATAAGAAAAATCATTGAAGAATTTAAGTCAATTTTTATTAAATCTAACCCAAGGCAGTGGAAGACCATGACAGAGAACAGTATGTGTAGCCAACAGTCTTTAAAATAACAAAACGACTTTAAAATCAGTTCATTTATCAAATTTCAATAGGTAACCAACAATAGAAAAGTTTGGACTTTCTGCAAATGATTTGATAAGAAAAATCATTGAAGAATTTAAGTCAATTTTTATTAAATCTAACCCAAGGCAGTGGAAGACCATGACAGAGAACAGTATGTGTAGCCAACAGTCTTTAAAATAACAAAATAAAAAAATCAGTTCATTTATTAAATTTCAATAGGTAACCAACTATAGAAAAGTTTGGATTTTCTGCAAATGATTTGATAAGAAAAATCATTGAAGAATTTAAGTCAATTTTTATTAAATCTAACCCAAGGCAGTGGAAGACCATGACAGAGAACAGTATGTGTAGCCAACAGTCTTTAAAATAAAAAAATAAAAAAATCAGTTCATTTATTAAATTTCAATAGGTAACCAACTATAGAAAAGTTTGGATTTTCTGCAAATGATTTGATAAGAAAAATCATTGAAGAATTTAAGTCAATTTTTATTAAATCTAACCCAAGGCAGTGGAAGATCATGGTATTATTGCTGTTGTAGGAATTTTTACCTTCGAGAGATACACACCTATCAGTCCAACAGACGCCTTTTTTCTCCCTGAACATGTGTTGCAGAATGTGGCATAAAATTTAATGGGAAGCCATTGCCTCTTTTCAAACGAAGGGGCTGGATGCTCTCTGATCGAAAATCCGTCGAGATGAGCAGCACGTGGGTGTAATACTTTTATTTTTTTTTAGTTTTTATTTTGAAAAATGGGAAGCGAGTGAAAAGATTTAACGTTTTTCAAGATATTACATAGGGCTTTCTTGTGATTTTCATATAATATTTTGTTGATTTTTATTTATGGTGTTTTCCAAGTTGATCAAGTGGACCCTTTTCTGTTAGTTGGACCTACTTTGTCAGGATTATTATTATTATTATTATTATTATTATTAGGTAATAGGTAGTAGGTTGACCTAGGCACCAACCGCCCGTTGAGATACTACCGCTAGAGAGTTATGGGGTCCGTTGACTGGCCAGACAGTACTACATAGGACCCTTCTCTCTGGTTACGGTCCTTTCCCTTTACCTACACACACACACACACCGAATAGTTTGGCCTATTCTTCACAGATTCTCCTCTGTTCTCATACACCTGACAACACTGAGTTTGCCAAACAATTCTTCTTCACCCAGGGGGTTAACCAGTGTACTGTAATTGTTAAGCGGCTACTTTCCTCTTGGTAAGTGTAGAAGAGACTCTTCAGCTATGGTAGGCAGTTCTTCTAGGAGAAGGACACTCCAAAATCAAACCATTGTTCTCTAGTCTTAGGTAGTGCCATAGCCTCTGTACCATGGTCTTCTACTGTCTTGGGTTAGAGTTCTCTTGCTTGAGGGTACACTCGGGCACACTTCTATCTAGTTTCTCTTCCTCTTGGTTTGTTATAGTTTTTATAGGGAATATTTATTTTAATGCTGCTACTATACTTAAATACTTTTATTTTTCTTTATTTCCTTTTCTCACTGGGCTATTTTCCCTGCTGGGGCCCCTGGGCTTATAACATCCTGCTTTTTCAACTAGGGTTGTAATAATATTTTTTATTCTTTAAATAGGATGCGAAATAGAAGACTAACATTGTTTCAAGATATTTCCCAAGACTTTATTGTGATTTTCCCATAAACTTTTATTGATTTTTTATTTTTGAAATAGGAAGCGAAAGAGAAGACTAACATATTTTTGAAGATATTTCATAAGGCTTTCTTGTCTTCCAAGTTTAGCTGTGCAGTTGCTCTCATCTTGGCCCATTAAATAGGCGTCCTTTTTTTTAGAAGTAGCTTAGTCATTATTATTTTTGATATTATTATTATTATTATTATTATTATTAATATTATTATTATTATTATTATTATTATTATTATTATTATTATTATTATTATTATTGTAGAATTTTGACTCTAAAGATTCCCCCAAAGTAGATCGAAATCTCCAAAAAATGCAATGTTGTTGTTATTATTATTATTATTATTATTATTATTATTATTATTGTTACTATTATTATTATTGTGGAATTCTCAGAATTCTAACTCACCAGAGATTCGTCCCTCTAGCCAACTGGGGGTCCTCTCCCCCTGTGCATGTGTTGCAAAATGTGGCATAAAATTTAATGGGATGGCCATTACCATTTTCAAACGAAAGGGGGCCTGTTCTCTGATCGAAAATTTGGCGAGATGAGATCCTACTGGTAGAGAGAGAGAGAGAGAGAGAGAGAGAGAGAGAGAGAGAGAGAGAGAGAGAGAGAGAGAGAGAGAGAGAGGTTTGATTTTACGTGAAGGCTTACTTTTGTGATTCTTAAATGTTAGTGTATTAATTTTCTATTTTCGTTAGTTATTTTTTACATTCATTTATATTGTTACAATAGATAGTTCGATAGATAATATTTTAAAGGTAATCTCCCCTATATAATGAAGAGCAAGTGTCTGGATATATATGTATACATATAGTATATATATATGTAAATATATATATATATATATATATATATATATATATATATATATATATATATATATATATATATATATATATATATATATGTGTGTGTGTGTGTGTGTGTGTGTGTGTGTGTGTGTGCGTTTGTGTGTGTGTGTAGAAATCACGAAAGCTGACACTTGATGAATATAAAATGTATTATAGCCACGAAAGGAAAAATGAAAAGACTTGATTGGAGTTAGTACTTTCATCCACTCAGGACATTATCAAAATCAATAATGAGAATAACTATACAAAGACATCGCATGTATACAGAAGAAGGGGATCCAACAGCTGTTAGTTTCTTAATAATACCGGAAAGGTCAGATTTGGCCTCCCACTGGTTATGGTCAAGTCACAGAATTGGATGGTCATAGGCGAAAAATATAACCCATGTAAATGACTATTTCCAAAGGAATATTGTTAAATCCTTTTTAATCTCCTGTACTCAAGGTAGAAATTTGAACCGAAGCCCAGGTCTGTTTTCCGTTAATCCAGTATTATCCTTTTATCTAAAATCTGACCTTTCCGGAATTATTAAGAAACTGACAGCTGTTGGATCCCCTTCTTCTGTATAAATACGATGTCTTTGTATATGTATTCTCATTGTCGAGTCTGTTGATGTCCTTAGTGGATGTAAGTACTAACTCCAATCAAGTCTTTTCATTTTTCCTTTCGTGGCTATAATACATATATATATATATATATATATATATATATATATATATATATATATATATATATATATATATACATATATATATATATATATATATATATATATATACATATATATATTATATATATATACTGTATATATATATATATGCATATATATATATATATATATATATATATATATATATATATATATATATATATATAGGTATATGTATATATATATATATATATATATATATATATATATATATATATATATATATATGTGTGTGTGTGTGTGTGTGTGTTGTTATTTAGTTTTCCATGTGGTTCTTTTGCATCTGAGCAGCATGTTTCCCTGTGATTTTTACGGATATAAATATATATATATATATATATATATATATATATATATATATATATATATATATATATATATATATATATATATATATATATATATATATATAACTAGATGTCGTTACCTTCCGGGTGGCAGCCCATTCATCGAGAAAGAAGCTTTATAAACATTGTATTTACCTGTTTTTTTTTTCGTGCATGTATCTATATGTACTCACTATACAGTATACAGGGCTTTTATAAGCAGAGTATGACTTGACAAGATGGAAG
>NC_090726.1:204461329-204468829 GCF_036898095.1 Palaemon carinicauda
CTCTTCCTCTCTCCGAGAGACATATGACATAACTTGAATTAACTTCCCCCTTGCCGCCTTATCAAATTAGGAGGGGCACTTTGGCCCACCGTGGATTAATGGCCGAGTAGGTTCCCTCCTTCCTTGTCTGAAACTTAGATTGCATTTGCTGCTTAGATCATAGTTGCTTTCTATTAGTTCCTTATTGTGAGTCCTGTCTTTCACTAGATGTATGAAATGTATCCGGGACCTTGACTTTACATGTCTAGTTTAAAGGTTTAATGTTTAAAGGTCATTTATGAATGGTAGAGGCAAGGGACTGTGACAATACCCTAGAGAATGGCCTTTTATTCATATGATCAGCGCCCAAGCCCCTTCTCCATACAAATTATGACCAGGGAGGGCCAGGCCGTGGCTGAGGATGACTCGGCATGTAGGCCTTCAGCTCTCCCAACCCCAGAATCCTTAGCTCACAAGGATGGTAAGGTTGTAAACACTGCAATGGCAAAGACAAGGGACAGTGACAATGCCTTTATCCTAGAGACTGACCATATATACATATGATCAGCGCCCAAGCCCCTTCTCCACACAAGTTAGGGACCAGGGAGGGCTAGGTAATGGCTGCTGATCAGCAGGTAGACCCTACAGGCTCCTCCAATCCCCACATCTTTAGCTCACAAGGAGGGTAAGGTTGCAGACACTACAAGAAACTATCGAGTTTGAGCAGGACTCGATCTCCCGTCCTGCAGAACGACGGGCAGGGACGTTTCCAATAGGCCACCACAGCCCCTTTGCATTCGTAAGGGAATTAATTATTTTGTCCGGACACAAGGATGGCGTTATCTCGTTTTGTCTCGAGTTTGGTTCAATGGGGATTTATTTTAGCGCCGATAAACTTGAAGGAAGTTTTAAAAGAATGCTGGTCAGAGGTGAACCTGTATGGAGAAGCCGAGATTTAGTGTTTGATTCTTTTATTATGAAATTTTAATATATATATATCTCACCTATATAATAAAGAGCAAGTGTGTGATTATATATACTATATATATATATATATATATATATATATATATATATATAGATACATAAATATAGATATGTATTCCTTTCCTGTCACGCTGAGTTCTCCCTGTCTTCATTTAGGGAGAGAGGGAGTAGTCATACCCTGATGATAGAGGATTGCGATATGCGTGTATGTCCTTGTGTATCTAATATTTAGCCGTCATTTTTGACGGGTAGCGCACACTAGTATATGTATATATACATATATATATATATATATATATATATATATATATATATATATATATATGTATATATATATATATACATATATATATATATATATAAATATATATATTTATATATACATATATATATATAATATATATATATATATATATATATTATACATATTATATATATATATGCATATATTTATGTATATATATATGTATATATATATATATATATATATATATATATATATATATATATATATATATATATGTTTATAACAAATAAACAAGACCTCAGTAGCGTTCAAAAATAGAGGACAACATCCCTCCGGAAGGAAAGAAACTGTGCACCAGATACTTTTCAGGACACCAGAAGGACCTGTATTTATGTTTCTTCATTTATTATTTGGCTTCGACACGTGTTCAGAGTAATCTTATAAATCGAGAGGTGTATATACATATATATATATATATATATATATATATATATATATATATATATATATATATATATATATACACCCATTTATTTGTTAAAGTCGATTTCAAATTGAGTGGTTTTATAGAAAGATTCTCGTCTTATATTGATAGATTGAGGACATATCTTTGGGATTGGATTAATGAAATATCTTTTGGATGATGCAATTCTCGATTGAGAAATAGAGAAGGATCGTCATAATATTAGTTTTTGATGGGGTAATATAGTCGACACGTGTTGGCACGTGTTCAGAGTAATTTTTTAAAATCTAAAGGTGTGTGTGTGTATATATATATATATATATATATATATATATATATATATATATATATATATATATATATATATATATATATAATTATATATATATGTGTATATATATATATATCCATCCATATACCAAAGGCACTTCCCCCAATTTTGGGGGGTAGCCAACATCAACAAGAACAAACAAAAAAGGGGACCTATACTCTCTATGTTCCTCCAGCCTAACCAGGGACTCAGCCGAGTTCAGCTGGTACTGCTAGGGTGCCACAGCCCAACCTCCCACATTTCCACCACAGATGAAGCTTCATACTGCCGAGTCCCCCTACTGCTGCTACCTCCGCGGTCATCTAAGGCACCGGAGGAAACAGCAGGGCCTACCGGAACTGCGTCACAATCGCTCGCCATTCATTCCTATTTCTAGCACGCTCTCTTGCCTCTCTCACATCTATCCTCCTATCACCCAGAGCTTTCTTCACACCATCCATAATATATATATATATATATATATATATATATATATATATATATATATATATATATATATATATATATATATATAAATATATATATTTATTTATATCTATATATTTCAAATAAGCCATATATATTAATACATTAAAGTCTGGATTCTCTAACGACCTCGGGATCAAAGCCCCAGGCGAAATCACTCAAAGACTATAGTATCAGACCGGCCGGGATTTGAACCCTGGTCCAGGATACCTGTATGCCAGTGATCATGCCACTCAGCATGGTCACTGGCATACAGGTATCCTGGACCAGGGTTCAAATCCTGGCCGGTCTGATACTATAGTTTTTGAGTGATTTCGCCTGGGGCTCTGATCCCGAGGTCGTTAAGAGAATCCAGACTTTAATGTATTAATATATATGGCTTATTTGAAATATGAAAAACACGTTTAAATGTGCAAAAATTTATCATATATATATATATATATATATATATATATATATATACATATATATATATATATATATATATATATATATATATATATATATATATATATATATATATACCTTTACATTTGTTAAAGTTGATTACCGAATTGAGTGATGTTATAGAACGAATCTTGTCATATTATTTGCTAAGCTACAACCCTAGTTGGAAAAGCAGGATGTTATAAGCCCAGGGGCTCCGACAAGGAAAATAGCTCAGTGAGGAAAGAAAAATAAAATATCTTAAGAAGAGCAACAACATTGAAATAAATATCTCATATAAATAATAAAAACTTTAATAACATCATATGAAAGATCTGTTTTAATGTTGTTACTGTTCTCAAAACGTTTTATTTTAATTGTTCATTACTTCTCTAGTAGTTTATTTATTTCCTTATATCCGTTCCTCACTGGGCTATTTTTCCCTGTTGGAGCCCTTGGGCTTATAGAATGCTGCTTTTCCAATAAGGGTTGTAGCTTAGCTAGTAATAATAATAATAACAAAAACAACAACAACATCAACAACAGTAGTGATTCTGTGTGTGAGTGCTTGTGCTCCTGATATTGATTCTTACCCTTTTCTAATTAAACAATATGATATTTTGATCGTAAAAAAAAAAAAAAAAAAAAAAAAAAAAAAAAAAAAAAACAGTAAATGACTCACTTGTTGGTGATTCTTTAAAATGCAGATTGGTTCCAGAAATTTTCTTAATTATGATTTGTATTCCTAGCACTAGGTCGCTTGCGTTTTATAAAGGACAATTTATTAGATTATTTGTGTGAAAGGTCATAGGAGGTTATATTAAGATAATAAAATGCAGTGACTTTATAAGGTAAATTAATATTATTATTATTATTATTATTATTACTATTATTAATATTATTTTTGTTGTTCTTGTTGTTATTGTAATACTGGGAAATTATAAGTGTTATTAAATATTTGTTGATATATACAATACATTATCTACATTATTATTCCTAAAGTTGATGGGCATCTGTTAAAAAAAAGCAGTGTCATGATTAGTGCATAATTTTGACCCTTGAGAGATTCGCCCCTCCGGCCAACTTAGGCCTTTTCCCCAGTACATTGTGTTGCAGAATGAGGTATAAAATTTAACGGGAAGCTATCAACGTTTTAAAACGAAGGGGCTGGTTACGCTCAGATCGAAAATACTTTGACATGGGCACCCTCTGGCTGCATTGCTTTTATATTCTGGATCAATGCAAAGATTATAACATGATCTGCATAAGAAATAAGCTAATTTTCAAAGAGAGTAACATCTTCTGCATGAATAAATAGATGATTTTCAAAGAGAGTAACATCATCTGCATAGTAAATAAGTTAATTTTAAATGAGTAGCAAAGTCTACATAAAGAAATAAGTTAATTTCAAAGAGAGTAGCATCGTCCGAATAAGAAATAAGCTAATTTTGAAGAGTAACATCATCTGCATAAGAAATAAGCAAATTTTCAGTGTAACATCATCTGCATAAATAAATAGTTAATTTTCAAAGAGAGTAACATGATCTGCATAAGAAGTAAGCTCATTTTCAAAGAGAGTAGCATCATATGCATAAAAATAAGCTCATTTTCAAAGAGAGTAACATCATCTGCATAGGAAATAAGCTACTTTTAAATAGTAACATCATCTGCATAAAAAGTAAGCTCATTTTCAAAGAGAGTAACATCATCTGCATAAGAAATAAGCTAATTTTCAAAGAGTAGCATCATCTGCATGAAAATAAACTCAGTTTCAAAGAGAATAACATTATCTGCATAAGAAAAACTCTAATTTTCAAGGCTACGAGAGACAGGAATAAAACCTTTTTAGATGTAATTTCATAAGAAGGATCACTTGTTATTTTCAAACAATCTTGTGTTAATTTTTGATTTTTGGTATTTTCAAATTTTCTCTGGCGAAAATTCCATAACCTATAACAATGCCCATCGGGCGGGATCCTTTTTTTTATTAGTCTAGCACAAATTTTAGTTAGCCGGAATTATACTTATTTCTTAATCTAAATTATTTTGAATAATTATGCCAATGGAAAAGCAAACAGTTGGTTTTTGAATTTCACATTCACCATTGAATATTTATGAAATGGAACAGAAATTTTATGGAAAGGCACTGAGCTTTGAAACACCCCCTTAAGCCTAGACATAAGAAGCACAGTAAAGTGCATAACGTCCCTGCTTGGCGGTTTGTTGGACGGGAGTTCGAGTCTCGCTCAAGCTCGATAGTTTCTTGTAGTGTCTGCAACCTCAGCATCCTTGTGAGCGAGGGATGGCGGGTTTGGGAGTGCTTATAGGTGCCTGACCTTCCCCAGTCCTTGCTTCATGGAGAATGGTCCTTTAGTGATAATCAGATGTTTATATGGTCAGTCTTAAGGACATTTTCCTGTCTTCAAGACATTTTCCTGTCTGTAGGACACTTTCCTGTGTTCAAGACATTTTCCTGTTTAGGAAATTTTCCTGTGGACATTTTCTTGTTTCTAGGACATTTTCCTGTCTCTAGGACATTTTCCTGTCTCTGGGACATTTTCCTGTCCATTGGACATTTTCCTGTCCCTAGGATATTGTCACTATCCTTGTTTCTGCCATTCTTGCGTAACCTTTAAAACCTTCTAAAAGTTCTTAAGATATTTTGAACTATGCCACTTTCGTCTGAAGAGTAACTATTGATTATATGGGTCTAGTTAATCATATGGAAATTAAATAATTTAGTTATGGAAATACTTTTAAAAACTCACCTAACAACACTACATGAAAAAACCATTAATTCATATGGGCCCCCAAAATAGATCGAAATCTCCCTCCCCCCCCAAAAAAAAATAATAGCTATATTATTGTTAATATTATTATTATTTGCTAAGCTACAACCCTAGATGGAAAAGCAGGATGCTATAAGCCAGGGGCTTCCACAGGGAAAATAGCCCTGTGAAGAAAGGAGAAAAGGAAAATCAAATATTTAAAGAGTAACGACATTAAATAAATATCTCCTATGTTAACTATAAAAACTTTAACAAAACAAGAGGAAGAGAAATAAGATAACAGAGTGTGCTCGAGTATACCCCCAAGCAAGAGAACTCTGCCCCCAAGACAATATATCAATTGTAAGCCAAGGATGTTCCCAGTCTCAAGGCAGTTTCGTTTTGCCTAATCTTTTAATATTTTACGGCTTGATTATTTTTCTAAGCCTCCAATCAAGATGAAAAACTAATATGCTGTTTTTTTTTTTTTTAAATGTTGAAAACCATGAGATACCACAAAATGATAAGTATATATAACATTTTATTAAATCTAACCCAAGGCAGTGGAAGACCATGGCAGAGAACAGTATGTGTAGCCAACAGTCTTTAAAATAACAAAACGACTTTAAAGTCAGTTCATTTATCAAATTTCAATAGGTAACCAACTATAGAAAAGTTTGGATTTTCTGCAAATGATTTGATAAGAAAAACCATTGAAGAATTTAAGTCTATTTTTATTAAATCTAACCCAAGGCAGTGGAAGACCATGACAGAGAACAGTATGTGTAGCCAACAGTCTTTAAAATAACAAAATAAAAAAATCAGTTCATTTATTAAATTTCAATAGGTAACCAACTATAGAAAAGTTTGGATTTTCTGCAAATGATTTGATAAGAATAATCATTGAAGAATTTAAGTCAAATTTTATTAAACCTAACCCAAGGCAGTGGAAAACCATGGTATTATTGTTGTTGTAGGAATTTTTACCTTCGAGAGATACACCTATCAGTCCAACAGACGCCTTTTTTCTCCCTGAACATGTGTTGCAGAATGTGGCATAAAATTTAATGGGAAGCCATTGCCTTTTTTCAAACGAAGGGGCTGGATGCTCTCTGATCGAAAATCCGTCGAGATGAGCAGCACGTGGGTGTAATACTTTTTTTTTTAGTTTTTATTTTGAAAAATAGAAAGCGAGTGAAAAGATTTAACGTTTTTCAAGATATTACATAGGGCTTTCTTGTGATTTTCATATAATATTTTGTTGATTTTTATTTATGATGTTTTCCAAGTTGATCAAGTGGACCCTTTTCTGTTAGTTGAACCTATTTAGTCATGATTATTATTATTATTATTATTATTATTATTATTATTATTATTATTATTATTATTATTATTATTATTATTTATTCTTTAGATAAAATGCGAGAGAGAGGACTAACATTGTTTCAAGATATTTCACAAGACTTTATTGTGATTTTCCTATAAACTTTTATTGATTTTTTATTTTTGAAATAGAAAGCGAGAGAGAAGACTATAATTTTTTTTCAAGATATTACATAAGGCTTTCTTGTCTTCCAAGTTTATCTGTGGCGATGCTGCCATCATGGCCCATCAAATAGGCGTCTTTTTTTTAGAAGTAGCTTAGTCATTATTGTTATTATTATTAT
Organism: Palaemon carinicauda; assembly: GCF_036898095.1. Classification (NCBI taxonomy): domain Eukaryota; kingdom Metazoa; phylum Arthropoda; class Malacostraca; order Decapoda; family Palaemonidae; genus Palaemon; species Palaemon carinicauda. The sequence continues at coordinate 204,468,663 of NC_090726.1, forward strand.
TATTATTTTTGTTATTATAATTATTATTATTAATAATATCATCATCATCATCATCATCATCATCATTATTATTATTATTACTATTATTATTACTATTATTATTATTGTATAATTTTGACTCTCTAAAGGTTCCCCTAAAGTAGATCGAAATCTCCAAAAAATGCAGT
>NC_090726.1:204478829-204482920 GCF_036898095.1 Palaemon carinicauda
TCATATGACTATTGATATGACTTGATTTTGTTTTTATTCTTTATATGTTTATATGTCTGTTTAAATCGGGTGGGGTGAAATATGTTACGGGCTTTGATTATGCGGATTCAAAAGGAGTAGTTTTAATTGTGTTTGGATGTTGTGTGAGGCTGTTTTTATTTACCAGGTCATTGGTAGTGTTGTCCCTCCCTCTCTCTCTCTCTCTCTCTCTCCTCTCTCTCCTCTCTCTCTCTCTCTCTCTCTCTCTCTCTTCTTACTCCTTATCCCTCCTCTTTCTCCGTTTTATACTTTACCTGTCTCTCCTTTTCCACCTTATACCTTACCCTCCTCATCCCTCCCTCTCTCTCTCTCTCTCTCTCTCTCTCTCTCTCTCTCTCTCTCTCTCTCTCTCTCTCTCTCTCTACCTTATTCCTCATCTCTCCTCTCTTCATTTTATACCTTACCCCCCCCCCTCTCTCTCTCTCTCTCTCTCTTCTCTCTCTCTCTCTCTCTCTACCTTATTCCTCATCTCTCCTCTCTTCATTTTATACCTTACCTCTCTCTCTCTCTCTCTCTCTCTCTCTCTCTCTCTCTCTCTCTCTCTCTCTCTCTCTCTCTCTCAGTTTTGTATCTGTGTGCCGGTGAGTGATTACACTTTTGCGACCCTATAAATATCATGATTTAACGCGGATAACAAAAGGCTATCGAGTGCAATATAGCTACAAGTTTTCGTGAATAGTCAGTGATTAGTTTGAGGTCGGAGATGTGGGATTAAAACGTCGGCATAGAATAGTTATCTTGTGAATTACTAAAAATCTAATCAAGATGGCTATGTACAACACGGGCAAGGCTTGGAGAGACATCGCTGGACTCAGCAAAAATAAATTCCATGAGTTGGCGAAACAGGAGCTCGACCGTCTGATAACAGAGGTCACTAGTAAACGTCAACCAATGTGACGGAAAAATATTCGCAGACATATTGAAACAATATGATCCAATAAACTGGAGCAAATCTGCGGAAAACATCAGCAAAATAATAGAAGAAATTCCAAAGAAAATCCAAGTGTTAAAGAGACTTATAAAGAAAGTCTACATCAATCAACACATTCCATCAAAGAACAATAAGAAGTCCAATATGGTGAATATGCTGATTGATGCAATGGAAAAAGAATGCCAAAATGGTGTAATACATGTAAGATATGGTATTCCATTAATAATCCTCAACAATTGATTAGAAAATGTGATGCCTGTCATGTCTCAACACACCCCACATGTGCTGAAATACAGCAGAAAATAAAAAATAAAGACACAAAGGTATTCTGCTCAACATGCTTAGTCTGGATAGAAAATATAATTAAGTCGAGACTAAATCTGCAAATAGTTGAAGATAAAGAAGAGGAAGAAGAAGAAACAGAAGAAGAAGAAGAAGAAGAAGAAAAAGAAGAAGAAGAGAACAATGAACAGGATATGTGTAAGGATGCAGAAGAAATCATTGATATAACCTATGATGCCATCCAACAACATACTTATGAAGAAATAAATTACCAGATGGAAACAAATAATAGACCCAAGAGACTCTACCCGGACCTACATAATTTTAGGGAAGAGCAAGAACAAGAAAAAATAGAAAAGAAGGATTTAGTCTGCAATATGCTGAAAAGAGGGAATTGCAGATTTGGCGAAAGATGCTACTACAAGCATCCAAAGATATGCCATAATTATGAAATATATGGTAAATGTGCGTATTTAGACGGATATGAGACGAATGCAGAGATCTCCATCCAAAAATATGAAAAAACCTAAAAGAAGGAAAAGGATGCATTTACAACAAAAAATGTCGATATATGCATCCTGCAAACCATGAATGAAAGTAAGAAAACTCAGCAAACTGAAAAGAAAAATGAAAGCAAAAAAGAACAAAAAAAGAAACAAAAAAGCAGGCCGTGTATATACCGCGCTTTGAACCAAGAGCCCCAAGATATGAGGCCTTTCAACCCAAACCTGCACATTTAGAGCCCAACTACAAAGAATGCATCTATAATGCCAGGGGTTGGTGCAGATATGGGGACAGTTGCAGGTATACACACACAAATAAATATGAAGGCGAAAGAGCAAATATAATAGAAAAGTTGGATTTTTTAATGGCAGAATTCCGGGAAATGAAGAAAAGAACATCATATCAGAACAGGAGGAAGCATGGGAGAATCCATATTATTACCAATATTAAATAATGGGGGTGAAACACAAACCATAATAGTAATGAATGCACAGGGTTTAGTCACGAGTAACTCTAAAAGGAAAATAGTTCTTAGAAGAACTAACCCAATTGAAAAAATAGATATATTAAATATAAGTGAAACATGGTATTCCCAAGAGACTGGCAGTGATGACCAGATAAAGGGTTTCCAAACTTATAGATCAGAGAGAAAAAATAGGAATCAAGGGGGAACCGCAATATATGGAAGAGACATAAATCAAGGAAAAGTATGTGAAAAATACAGCAACACAGAATGTGAATTGATTGCGGTAGAATTTGAATTTGAAAAACTAATGAATATTGTAGTTTACAGACCCCCAAACACTAAGGAGTTTGACATAATAATAGAAAAAAATAGATGATATATGTAGAAACCATAAAGGACTGGAATATACTCCTATCCGGAGATTTTAACTTTCCTTTTGTGGATTGGAAAGAACGGATAGAAGAAAGTGGTTGTATGTATACATATAAAAAAAGATAGTAATAGTAGCGCAGAAGATAAGAGGCAATTTGAAAAGCTTCAAGATATGCTATTAGAACATAATATGCAACAAATAAACCACATTCCACAAGAAAGGAAAATGTCCTAGATCTAGTATTTTGTGAATGAGGTGAATTATGTTAAAGAAATAATAGTGTATAACACGGGAATTTCAGACCACAATGTCATAGAATTGATAGTTCATTTCCAAAGCAAGTGATCACCAGAATTAATAAAAGCACAAAACTTTGGGAAGGATATGGAAAATATAACTTTTACAGTAAGAATATAAAATGGTCAGAAATAAATGAAGAACTGAATAAAGAATGGAAAAGTGTATTTATAAGTGATAATATACAGGTAAATACGGATATACTGTACAAAATACTGGAGAAAATTGTTGAAAAATATGTACCGAAAAAAAACAATAAACAAAAGACGTGCATACCAAGAGACAGAAGGATCTTATTTCAGAAAATTAAAAAGTGGAAGAAAAATCTTGCAAAAGAAAAAATGTGTGGAAAATGAGGGAAATAAAATTGTAAGATAGAAAATCGCAGACAAAAGATTATACAGTCGAAAGAAAATTAAAAAAGGGACTTAGAAGAAAGGACACTTCAAAATATAAAAAGAAACCCCAAAGTACTTTACTCCTATGCAAAAAAGATGAATAAAAGGAGAATAGAAATAGGCCCTCTAAGAATTGAAGGACGGCTAACGAATGAAAAAAAAGGAAATATGCAACATATTAGCAGAAAAATATAAGAGTGAGTTCACGCCAAGAATTGCGAATGAGATAATGAAACAGAAATGAGAGAAGAAAATGTTGAATATCTAACGGATATAGATATTAATGAAGCAGATATTGTCACGGCTATAAACGAAATTAAAAACGGATCGGCAGCCGGACCAGATGGAGTTCCAGCGATTTTGTTAAAAAAAAACTGCAAACACTATCGCGAAGCCACTTGCAATACTGCTAAGACAGAGTGTAGATATGAGCGAGATATATGTTAAACATAAATTAGCTTATATAACCCCTATCTTCAAAGTGGATCAAGACTAGAGGCAAGCAATTATAGACCTGTTAGTCTAACATCACATATTATGAAAGTGTATGAGAGGGTAATAAAAAAGAAAATAATGAACCATTTGGTCAAAAATAATTTGTTTAATATGGGTCAACACGTTTCGTACCTGGAAAAAGTACACAGACCCAACTGATAGCTCACTATGAAAACATATACAATAATATGATAATGAAAAAGACACAGATGTGATCTATCTAGATTTGCAAAGCCAAGGTAGACCATAACATATTGGAGAAAAAAATGAGAAAGCATAATATTGTGGAAAGATAGGAAAATGGGT
>NC_090726.1:204495920-204500920 GCF_036898095.1 Palaemon carinicauda
GAGGCATCTAACTCACTACAGATCTGAAGGAAATCTCCTGTTACGCGTCTCAGATTCTTGTGTTGATTTGTATGCAATCTATCGATGGTTTTTATGGGTTTAAAGCTCAACTATGAATGGCAGAGCCAAACGACAGTGACCATGCCCTAGAGACTGACCATATGTACATATGATCACCGCCCAAGCCGCATCTCCACCAAAGTTAGGACCAGGAAGGGCCAGGTAATAGCTGCTCGTGACTCAGTAGATATACCTATAGTTTTCCCCCAAAACAACCATCCTTAAATCATATGGGTGGCTAGGTTGCAGACACTACAAAAAAAAAAAAAGAAAAAAAAAAAATTATCAAGCTTGAGCGGTGCTCCTTCTCCCGTTCAGCAGAAATGCAGATAGAGATGTTTCTTCTCGGATCATGAAGATTATTTACTGACGTCGAGACATGCACATTTTCTAGGACAATTATTTCATCTTGATGGAATTTTTATAGATATTTATATTATTGATGTTTCCTGCTTCAGACTATTGTTAATTGTCTCACTCATACATGCATACATTGATGCATTTCATCAACGGGATAATTCACGTTATTCTCGAAGTTATTATATTTTTTTTAGCGTTGATGCCTTAATTGTCATTTATGATAGATATTTAATTCTCGTACATATGTATACCTGAATGGATCCCCCAATAGAATAAAAATACGTTTATTAAGTACATGTAAAAATGCATCATTACAAAGGAAACTTAAGGGGTACTTTGTAGAGAACTCTACCAACCGTGTGTCACACAATTGTACATAATTATTTTGTATATATTATGCTTGTATCTGCGCTCTTCCCTCGCACTAAAAAGAACCTGAATGATCATGTCTCCGTTTTGCTCTGTAACATTGTCTGTCTCTCGAACAGGTCATGTCCTGTTGCCTTGAGGTTTTGTATATAAAGAAGAGTGTTCCTTAATAAATAACTCAGTCGTTTCCAATCTGCCTTTGAGTTCACAACTCCTCTCTCGGCCCGTCACATTGGTGACCCCGGAAGTCGACTCGCTCCCACTGCCTTCCACCCCCACCTCCCTCGCCCCTCCACTCGTTGGTACTATGACGGAGGCGGACTCTACCCAGCAGCAGTTGGCACTGCGGGCCGCTCCATTGAAACTTTCACCGTTCGCTAGCGGAGAAGCGTTTGCTTGGTTTCAACGCGCTGAAGTCCACTTTCGTATCAGGGGCGTGACTCGCTCAACCACCTAAGTGGATTATGTTCTCGCGGCGATACCCGAGGACACCTTCCAAGAAATATCCGACTGGCTTTGTGAACAAGGAGACACCCCAATAGCGTATGACGTCCTCAAATCATACCTTCTGCAGCAGTACTCCGCTGTCGCCAGCCTCCCGTATAGCAAAGCTTTTTCAGCTCTCGCGACAACCGTTGGGGGACCAAAGGGCTTCGCTTGCCCTCAGGGAAATGACCAGTATCGCTCGCCTTCAACCCTGCCGCAGACGGCTCTCCTCGTGAGGTGAACCTACTCCGTGCCCTTTGGATACGCCGTTTACCTGAACCTGTGCGCACTGCCATACCCGATGTCGATAGTTTTACCCATAAAGTACTTGATGACCAAAGCCGACGCCCCTTATGGACAGCCACTTCAAGACCTCCATCAACGCCTCCACCCCTGACGACGAGGATGCCTATTCAACGTCAACCGAAGCTGACATGAATGCCGTAGGACATACACGCCTACCCCGGTGACGTGCCGAAGCGGCGACAAAGCCGCCCACCACCCACCAATCGCTCGCACGCCCCAACGAACGACTTCTACAGCCACTTACTACCTCCCATCCGCCGCAGTTTTGCTAATACCACTTCAGATTCGGGGGCAACCGCGAAAAAATGTGCCAAGGATTGTCAGTGGCCAAAAAACGTGTAAGTACCCCATCGCTTGTGGCGGTGGCCTTCCCATGTTTCTGATCTTTTCTTTTTACAGGATGCAGGATTTTTGGTAGACACGGGTTCTTGTCGTTCTCTTTTGCCAAGGAAACTCTTCAAGGCACAACGTAGTCTGTCTACATCTGCCGACGTCCGCTTGGTAGCTGCCAACGGATCTGCGATACCCACCTACGGTTACGAGAACCTCACATTATCGTTCGGGAAACGGTAAATTCAATTGGAAGTTTCTCGTTGCGGACGTCACAATGCCAATCCTCGGTGCGGATTTCCTCTCTCATTTCCACATTCTGATCGATGTCGCCCACCGACGATTGGTCAACGCAGACTCGTACTTGTCGACACCTCTTCAACCCGCCCCCTCTAACCTCGCTCTCCACATCAGCGCACCCACGGATGCCTACGCCCACCTCCTCATGTCGTACCCGGAAGTTTGCCGTCCAGAACTTCGCCAAACACCCACGGTTCCTGCCAAGCACGGTATTTATCACCATATCAAGACGACGGGGACCCCCAGTCTTCGCAAAATTCAGATGTCTGGCACCGGAACGATTGGCAGCCGCCAAACAGACGTTCGCCGAAATAGAGAAAATGGGCCTTTGCCAAAAGGCCTCCAGCCCATGGTCGTCACCCTTACACATCGTTCTGAAGAAAGACGGCTCCCCCCGTCTGTGCAGGGATTACAGGCGCCTGAACATGCAAACAGAACCGGATCACTACCCCCTCCCAAACATTGCCGATGTAACCTCCTACCTGCACATAGCGAAGGTTTTCTCTACGCTCGACCTCCTGAAGGGATATTATCAGGTGCCTATGAACCCAGAAGACATCCCCAAGACCGCTATCACCACTCCGTTTGGCACATACACCTTCAATTACTCCTGTTTTGGCCTTTGTAATGCTGGGGCAACGTTTCAACGTCTCATGGATGGATTCCTAGGGGACCTCCCTTTTTGTGTATGTTATGTGGACGACATACTTGTGTTCTCCTCCTCAAAAGAGGAACACCTCCGTCACCTGCGCATCGTGCTCGACCGCCTGCAACAAAACGGCCTTGTAGTCCGGTACGACAAGTGTACCTTTGGCGCCAACGAAGTGTCGTTCTTAGGGCACCGTATCACTCCTGAAGGAGTCCATCCCCTCCCTGAGAAGGTAGCAGCCGTTCAGAATTTCCCCACGCTCTCGACTGTCAAAGCTCTGCAGGAATTCTTGGGCATGATCAACTATTATCACCGTTTTCTGCCAGCCATTGCCACCACTCTTGCTCCCCTCTACGCCTCCCTCAAGGGCAAGCCAAAGGACCTGAAGTGGGGTCCCCTTCAAGAAGCAGCCTTCTGCAATGCAAAGAAGGCCCTATCAACTGCTGCGGGCTCTCACTTTTCCTATCCCACACGCCCCTCTCCTTCTCTCCACCGATGCCAGCGACGTCGCTATTGGTGCAGTACTCGAGCAGGTGGTCAAAGGCTCGCCCCGCCCATTGGCCTTCTTAAGCAGAAAACTGTCCAAGGCAGAATCGGGTTATTCTACCTTCGATCGGGAATTGCTGGCGGTGCACTTGGCTGTCCCGTCACTTTCGCCATTTCTTAGAAGGTACGCCCTTCGTCATTCGTACAGACCACATGCCTCTGGTGCGCCTTCACTTGACAGTCTGACGCCTGGTCTGCCCGTCAACGCTGACATCTCTCCGCCGTGGCTGAATACAATTGCACCCTCCAATACGTCCCTGGGAAAATGAATCCCGATGCCGATGCCCTGTCAAGAAACACGTTGGCTGCCGTTCAACTGGGATTGGATTACAAGGCCCTGGCTGAAGCCCAACGACAGGATCCAGAGTATCAAGCTTGTAGGACATCCTGCACGTCCCTCCGTTGGGAGGATTTTTCCCTCGAAGACTCCAACACCACCCTCTTCTGTGACGTCAGTACTGGTAGACCGCGACCTTGGATTCCTGCTCCCATGCACCGACAGGTGTTTGATTTCATCCACGGCCTTTCACATCCCTCGTGCCGTTCTACTGCACAGCTGCTGAAGGCAAAGTTCATTTGGCACGGCATTTCTAAGGATCCTAAGGATTGGGTCCGTGCGTGGTACTTCTTGCCAAACTTCCAAAGTACATCGACACACGGATTCAGGAGTGGGGCACCTTTCCTCAACCTCAGCGTCGTTTCGCACACATTCACGTCGACGTTGTAGGCCCCCTACCCACATCACAAGGACATCGTTACCTGTTTACCGTCATCGACCGCTCCACTCGTTGGCCTGAAGCCATTCCCATGGAAACTGCAACGTCTGCCTCATGTACATCTGCCTTACTCTCTGGATGGATTTCAAGATTCGGTATCCCTGAGCATATTACTTCTGACAGGGGAACAACTTTCACCTCTCAATCATGGACGTCATTAGCGAATCTCCTGGGCATCACCCTACATCAGACAACGGCCTACAACCCCGCTGCCAATGGAATGGTTTGAACGCTTTCATCGCACCCTCAAAGCAGCTTTGATGTCCCGCTGCAAGGATTGCAACTGGTTTACTCAGCTTCCCTGGGTCCTCCTTGGACTAAGGACCACTCCTAAAGACGCCCTCGACGTCTCGGCAGCCGAAAATTTGTATGGCGACCCGTTGGTCGTCCCTGCCGAATTTTTTTCCTTCTACAACCTCCTCCGACGATCTCCAGCACATACGTCACGTCGTGGGAAAATTTACTCCGTGCCGCCAGACTTACAAGCCCCCAGCGAAGCATCACATACCAACGGACTTGCACTCTGCAACACACGTCTTCCTGCGCAACGACACCAGCAAGCCACCACTAACGCCCCCTTACACGGGCCCTTTCCTTGTGATCCGACGCAGTCCGAAAGCATTCTTCCTAAACATTCAGGGCAAAGAAGACTGGGTCTCCATTGATCATCTAAAACCTGCTTATCTTCTGCAAGATGACCCGCCTACAGTTCGCCTCTCTAGATCAGGGCGCCCTATTTAACATGTACAGTATGTCATTTTTAGGGGGGGGAGCCATGTACCAACCGTGTGTCACACAATTGTACATAATTATTTTGT
>NC_090726.1:204510920-204525620 GCF_036898095.1 Palaemon carinicauda
CTTTAATTGCTTCCTTGTTTGTGATTGTCTCGTTATTAGGTCCCCTGTATGCATATACCATTCCTTCTCTGTTTCCATAATCTATTGATTCCAATTTATCTCCGCCTATTCATATATTTTGTTTAGATCTCTTTGTAATGAGTTCCTATCTTCATCACGAGTAATTTCTCTACATATTCTTGTGTCATCAGCGAAACTTCGCGCTACAGAGTCTTTAACATTACAGTCTATGTGTGAGATCATAATAACAAACAGCAGTGTAGCTAATACCGTACCGTGTGGCACGCCAGATATTAACTGAGCTTCATCTGGTTTCTCGTCATTTGCAAACACCATTTGTATTCTGTTTTGCAGAAAGCCTTTTACCCATTTTCCTATCTTTCCCACAATATTATGCTTCGCTTTCTTTTTCTCTAATACGTTATGGTCTACCTTGTCAAAGACTTTTGTTAAATCTGGATAGATCACATCTGTGTCTTTTTCATTTATCATATTTTTGTATATGTTTTCATAGTGTGCTATCAGTTGGGTTTGTGTACTTTTTCCGGGCACAAAACCGTGTTTACCTATATCAAATAAATTATTTTTAACCAAATGATTCATTATTTTCTTTTTTTATAATCCTTTCATACACTTTCATAATATGTGATGTTAGACTAACAGGTCCATAATTGCTTGCCTATAGTCTTGATCTAATTTCTAAATTAGCAGTAATATATGCTAATTTATATTTACCATATATCTCACTTTGTCTTAGCAGTATTGCAAGCGGCCGCCAATCCATTTTTAATTTCTCTTATAGCCTGCATAATATCTGCTTCATTAATATCTATATCCGTCAGATATTCAATATTTTCTTCTTTCAATACTTTTTCATTATTCTCATTCGCAATTCATTGCGTGAATTCACTCTTATATTTTTCTGCTAATATGTTGCATATTTCCTTTTTTTTATTCGGTAACCGTCCTTCAATTCTTAAAGGGCCTATTTCTAATCTCCCTTTATTCATCTTTTTTGTATAGGGTAAAGTACTTAGTTTATTTTTATATTTTTAAGTTTCCTTTCGTCTAAGTCCCTTTTTTCATTTTCTTTTGATAATATAATCTTTTCTTCTGCATATTCTATCTTACTCTTTATTTCCATCATTTTCCATACATTTTTTTCTTTTGCAAGATTTTTCTTCCACTTTCTAATTTTCTGAAATAAGATCCTTCTGTCTCTTGGTACGCATGTCTAATTTTTTTTGGTTTTCGGTAGATATTTTTCAACAATTTTCTCCAGTATTTTTTACAGTATATCCGTATTTACCCGTATATTATCCCTTACGAATACTTTTTTCCCATTTTTGTTCAATTGTTCATTTATTTCTGACCATTTTATATTCTTACTATAAATATTATATTTTCCATATCCTTCCCATCGTTTTGTGCTTTGTATATCTCTACGTTCACTTGCTTTGGAATGGACTATTAATTCTATGACATTGTCGTCTGAAATTCCTGTGTTAAACACTATTATTTTTTCAACATAATTCAACTCATTAACATATACTAAATCTAGGACATTGTCCTTTCTTCTTGGAATTTGGTTTATTTATTGCATATTATGTTCTAATAGCATATCTTGAAGCTTTTCAAATTGCCTCCTATTTTCTGCGCTACTATTACTCTCTTTTTCATATGCATATATACAAGATCTTTCTTCTATACGTTCTTTCCAATCCACAAAAGTAATGTTAAAAACTCTGAATAGGAGTATATTCCAGTCTTTATGGTTTCTACATATATCATCTATTTCCTTCTATTATTATGTCAAATTCCTTAGTATTTGGGGGTCTGTAAACTACAATATTCACTAGTTTTTCATATTCAAATTCTACCACAATCAATTCACATTCTGTGTTGCTGTATTTTTCACAGACTTTAACTTGATTTACGTCTCTTCCATATATTGCTGTTCCCCCTTCATTCCTATCTTTTTTCTGTCTGATCTAGATGTTTGGAAACCCTGTATCTGGTCATCACTGCCAGTCTCATGAGAATACCATGTTTCACTTATATTTAATATATCTATTTTTTCAATTTGGGTTAATTTTTCCAGGAACTATTTTTCTTTTAGAGTTACTTGTGACTAAACCCTGTGCATTCATCACTATGAAGGTTTGTGTTTCATCCCCATTATCTAATATTGGTAATAATATGGACTCTCCCATGCTTTCTTCCTGTTCTGATATGATGTTCTTTTCTTCCTTTCGAGGAACTCTGCTATTTAAAAATCAAACTTTTCTGTTACATTTGCTCTTTGGCCTTCATATTTATTTTTGTGTGTATATTTGTAATTATCCCTTTATCTGCACCAACCCCTGGCATTATAGATGCACTCTTTGTAGTTGGGCTCTAATTGTGCATATTTGGGTTGAAAGGCATCATATCTTGGGGCCTTTTGCGCATACCACAGTATATACTTGGCTTGTTTTTTTTCTTGTTTTTTTATTTGTGCTTTCATTTTTCTTTTCTGTTTCCTTTTGAGTTTTCTGACTCTCATTCATGGTTGCAGGATGCATATTTTGACAATTTTTGTTGAATTTACATCCTTTTCCTTCTTTCAGGTTTTTGCACATTTTTGGATGGAGATCTCTGCATTCGTCTCCATATTTGTCTAAATACTCACATTTACCATATATTTCGTAAATATGGCATATCTTTTGATGCTTGTAGTAGCATCTTTCGCCAAATATGTAATTCCCTCTTTTCAGTAAATTGCACACTATATCTTTCTTTTCTTTTGTTTTTTTTTCTTTTTCTTGCTCTTCCCTAAAAGTATGTAGGTCCGGGTAGAGTCTCTTGTGTCTATTATTTGTTTCCATCTGAAAATGTATTTCTTTTTAAGTATGTTGTTGAATGGCATCACATGTTGTATCAAAGATTTCCTCTGCATCCTTACACATATACTGTTAATTTTTCTCTTCTTGTTCTTGTTCTTGTTCTTGTTCTTCTTGTTCTTGTTCTTCTTCTTCTTCTTCTTCTTCTTCTTCTTCTTCTTCTTCTTCTTCTTCTTCTTTTGAAATTAGGTTAGATGTATGCGTTCATCATGCTTTAACATTGTCTCAAAATTCTATCACGAACACATATTTTCTTTCCACCTCCTTATATCAATTTTCTTGTTTTTCTAATTCATTGCTATTACTTTTTTTTCGTGTCATAGTAAATCATAAAACAAACATAACATTCTTTATCGTATGAGAAAACATTTACAATTTGTAGACAAATCTGGAGCCAAATATATTTACAGTGCTGGAATGTGCCAGAATAGGTACGGGTTTGCCATAGGCCAGATTTGAAAAAGGTTTATTATAGGCCAGATTTGATATGAGTTATACCTTTGGCCAGATTTGATATGGTTTGGATATAGGAAAGATTTGATAAGGTTTGATATGGACCTGATTTTATATGAGTTCACCATAGGCTAGATATCATATGGATTTCACATAGGCCATGTTTGATACAATTTTGCTATATGCCAGATATGACATGGGTTTGTTATGTTAAATTTGATATTGGTGTTTCCTAGGCCAGATTTTACAGGGGTTTTCCACAGGCCAGGTTCAGTACGGTACGCCAGATTAGATAAAAGTTTGCATTAGGCCAGATTTTATATGATTTTACCATGGGCTACCTTGGATAGTGGTTTGTCATAGGCCAGATTTGATGAGGGTATGCTAGACGCCAGTTTGGATACAGGTTTGCCATAGGCCAGTTGTTATATAGATTTGACATAGGCTAGATTGGGTACAGGATTGCCAAAGGATAGATTTGATATGGGTTTACAATACGCAAGTTTCGATATTAGTTTGTCATAGGAAATGTTTGATATGTGTTTACAATAGGCCATATTTGATTTGGGTTTACCATAGACCAGATTTAATATGGGTTTGCCATAGATATGTATGGACACTGGTTTGCATAGACCACATTCTATATGGGTTTGTCATAAACAAGATTTGATAAGGGTTTGCCATAGGCCAGGTTTGATACGGGTTTGCCATAGACCAGATTTGATATGAATTTCCCATAGTGCAGATCTGATACAGGTTCGTCATACGACAGGTTTATATGGGTATGCAATATGCTAGATTTGATACAAGTTTGCCATAGGCCAGATTTTATTTGAGTTTATCATAGGCATGATATGATATGGGTTTACCACAAGCGAAATTTGATATGGGTTTGCCATTGACCAGATTTGATACGAATTTGCCTTAGGCCATACACCATAATTGATACAGGTTTGACAGTGGCCAGATTTCCTATACTGTAGGTGTACCATAGGTTAGTTTAGATACAATTTTGCCCTAGGTAATTCTTGATATTGGTTTTCTATAGGCCATATTCGATACAAGGTTGCCATTGGCCTGCTTAGATATAGGTTTGCCATAGGTCAGCTTAGATATATGTATGCCATAGCCCATCCTTGATATTGGTTTGTAAGAATCCAGATTTGCGCAGGGTTTGCCATAGGCCAGTTTGGATACAGGTTTGGCATAGCCCATCTTTAATATTTGTTTGTAAGAAGGCCAGTTTGGATACAGTTTTGTCTTAGGATATCCTTGATATTGGTTTATCAGAGGTCAATTTGGATAAAGGTTTGCCATAGACCACATATGCAATGGGTTTGCCATAGGCCACATATGCAATGGGTTTGCCATAGGCCAGTTTCGATACAGCTTTTCCATAGGCCATATTTGATACTGGCTTGCAATAGGCCCGTTTGGATACAGATTTTCCACAGGACAAATTTGATACTGGGTTACCATAGGCCAGAATTGATACGGGTTTGCCATAAGCCAGTTTTGATATAGCATTGTCATAGGCCAGGTTGGATATAGGTTTGCCACAGCCCAGTTTAGATACAGTTTTGCCTTAGGCCAGATTTGATATGGGTTCGCCATAGGCCAGTTTGGATGAAGATTTGCCACAGGACAGTTTTGATACAGGGTTGCCTTAACCAGATTTGATATAGATTTGCCTTAGGCCGGTTTGAATACAGGTTTGCCATCGGCCAAATTTGATACTGGTTTGCCATATGTCAGTTTGGATATAGGTTTGCCATTTGTCTGATTTGATATGGGTTTCCCATAAGTCAGTTTGGAGACAGGTTTTTCATAGGCAAAATTTTATATATTTCTGCCATAGGCCAGTTTGGATACAGGTTTGACATAGGCCAGTTTGGATACAGGTTTGCAATAGGCCAGATTTGATACGGGTTTGTCATAGGCCAGATTTGATACAGGTTTGCCATAGGCCAGATTTGATACGGGTTTGCCATAGACCAGTTTGGATACAGGTTTGCCATCGCCAGAACTGATATGGGTTTAACGAAGACCAGCTTGGATACAAGTTTGCCATAGGCCAGATTTGCTACAAGTTTGTCATAGGCTAGGTTGGATACAGATTTACAACAGGCCAGAATTGATACAAGTTTGCCATAGGCCAGATTTGATAAGGGTTTGCCTTAGGCCAGTTAGGATACAGCTTTATCATAGGTCAGTATGGTTATAGGTTTACCACAGACCTGTTTTGATACAGGTTTTCCATCGGCCAAATTTGATTTGGTTTGAATACAGGTTTGCTATAAACCAGATTTGCTACAGGTTTGCCATTGGGCCAGGGTCTGCAGTCTCACCATTATTGTTAGGTAAGGATGGTGAGTCTGGGAGAGCCTAGAGGTCTACCTGCTGTGTCATCGGAAGCCATTGCCTAGCCCTCTCTGGTATTAGCATAGGTGGAGAGGGGAACTTGGGTCTAATGCATATATGGTCAGTCTTTAGGGCAAAGTCACTTTCCCCTGCTTCTGTCATTCATGAGCGATTAAAGTAATTCATGAAACATGATCTAGTATGGTGGACAAAATTTTTCTGTTATCATAACTTTCCATCCCCCTCCCATATATTTATCACGCACTATTATTCCCTTAGGAGAGGGATGCAAATCTTTAGGAATGAGTCTGCTAGCCTCACTCCCTTTTACCACCCGGAGAACAGATGAACAGTGGGTTGGAACTGACCCACATGCCTACTAGACCTGAGCTAAGTGCTGCAGCTCTTAACCATGTATCTACATTAGATGATAGTACTTTGATACAGGGGTGAGGGGGTGGCACATCCATAGAAAATTTAACTTCAACGACAATTTAAAACTAGAATAGAAATAAGTTTTGCTCTCTCTCTCTCTCTCTCTCTCTCTCTCTCTCTCTCTCTCTCTCTCTCTCTCTCTCTCTCTCTCTCTCTCTCTCTCTCTCTCTCTCAATGATGATAATTTCCTTTATTATAATCATATTAAAACAAATACAAACATAGTCAACCCATTCACTAAATGGATAATAAATATAAATATATGATCCTGAGTTGATTAGAATTCTTAAGTCCTAAACTAACAGGAGTAAAAAATTATCAGTTAATGTTTGAGTGAGAATATTAAACAAATTTATAATAACAACGATAAATGTTCTATCGCAGTTATATATAGAACACACTGTATTCATATCCTTACCAAAAACACCAATGCACAAATATATTCTATCTAAAAAAACTTGCATATCAGGAACCTATTGAATTTCAACCTTGTAATATATGTAGGTTCGTGACTTGTCCACGCCATTCGTCTCCACAGTCACAGATGCGAACTTAACTCTGGCGAAGCTCATGAATATTTGAATTCATTTCGGCTTGGCGTATAATATCGTAGGGTTATATAACTTTACAAACTAATTCCAGTTATTATACCACAAGAGCGGTGCAGTCACCCATGTCCACTGATAAGTCGACGAATAGACACTAGTGAAGAAATTGTGTTTGTTTGTATATCTGTATACAGTACAGTATATGTATATAATTTTGTATTCATCTGTAAGTATAACATTATTTCAGGAGGTCACACTATTCTCACTAATTTCTCTTCCTCTTGTTTTGTTAAGTTTTTATAATATATATAGGAAATATTTATTTTAATGTTGTTACTGTTCTTAAAATATTTAATTTTTCCTTGTTTCCTTTCCTCACTGGACTATTTTCCATGTTGGGGCCCCTAGGCTTATAGCATCCTGCTTTTCCAACTAGGGTTATAGCTTAGCAATTAATAATAATAATAATCCGAAGAGCACGGGTTTAGGTGTAGTGAAATATGGCTACCCAATACCGTAGACTTTAACAACTCCACTCTCCAGTTCTCTAACTGCTCGATGGAGCTGGCACTCACCATTCCAGATAATTTGGGACAAGGACAATAAAGACCTAAGAGAGAACATACCTCTGCCAACGACTCCTAAAAGAAAACTCCAAGACCTACATCTGGTATCTGTATCCAAAGTCAAATCAAATCCTCCTTAGGCCAGCCCACCCTTCGAAGGTATTTGATTGACATCACTTAATAACTTCGTGTGAACTCTGGCAGGCAATTAACCAATTAGAATAAACAGATAAACTTGGACGATAGCTTTGCCTCCGCCAAGCTTTGATGTCGGGGTAATAAAAAGCATTGCCATGTTTGTGGTGGCCGATGTGGTAACGTCCCGTTCAAACACGTTAGTTTCTTAGGTCGCTGCAACCGCACCATCCTTGTGAGCTAAGGTCTACCTGCTGAGTAATCAGCAGCCATTGATTGACCCTACTTGGTCCTAGCTTGGGTGGAAAGGGGGTTTGAGTGCTAATCATATGTGTGCGTGTATATATATATAGATATATATATATATATATATATATATATATATATATATGTATATATATATATATATATATATATATATATATATATATATATATATATATATATATATACATATATATATATGGTCAGTCTCTCAGTCTCTAGAGCATTGTGCTGCTCAATATGGCAATGTCACAGTACCATTCCTCTGCCATACATGAGCGGCCTTTAAACCATCAAACCTTCAAATACTCATAAGACTAACTACAGAACTTAGCCCCATTACCGCCCCATTAGTAGTATGAGCATCGACCCGTCTCTAGCTGGATGCCTGGATTCTGAATTTATAATTGGAATTGGGGGAAGAAACCTTTATTATCCCGTTAAGTCCCAGTCAACAAACGAGGAGGATCTTGTCCGAAAACGTTGGAGGTTACTGCTAGTCTCTACTATGCATTAGCTCCCCACACACACTCTGTCTGTCTGTCTGTCTGTCTGTCTGTCTGTCTGTCTGTCTGTCTGTCTGTCTGTCTGTCTGTCTGTCTGTCTGTCTGTCTGTCTGTCTGTCTGTCTGTCTGTCTGTCTGTCTGTCTGTCATACACATGAACCGCAGGCCCGTGATAGAATCTGTTGTCTTTTCTTCAAATAAGTAATGAATTTGCTAGACTGATTGTTAATATTTATATGTGCTAATAAAATTAATATAAAAAGGTTGTGCTTAAATAAAGTGAATGCTGACTAATATAACAATAAATCTGTCATTCTAAACTGCACAAATGAGCAAATGCAGATATTTAGGAGACTAAATATTATTATCACAGTAAATTGATAAAAACTTATAAGAAATTGAGGTATAAAAACTGTTTTGAACGAACATTCTAAGAACAAACACCCTCAAAAATTGGACACGATATTAATCAAACGTCAGTCCCAAGCGATTTGCGGTTAAAGATATAGGCCTAATTATTGTTGAATATATGAAGATTTACCAGCCCACCGAGTCAAACTTAACTCATAGAGAGCTGGTAATATTCTATATTTAAGACACCTTTTCACAATCCTTTCATATTCAATAATCAGTTCAAGATCTTTAGGTCATCAAATAGGAATAAAGATGAAGTATCTAGCTACTTTGACCTTTGACCTCAAACAAAAGCATAAGAGGAGGACCAGGGAGAATATAACTTGCGATAAAGTAATGTCCAGGAGTTTTTAAAGCTAGTTTTGAAAGTCAGGGCAAACTTCGTAGTTTATTATGAGTTACCTAGTAAAAATGGCCAGCCACATTTATCTACTTATTCTACATCTCAGAGCTATATTTAATTTGCCAATCAATTTTTCAATAGAGCACCGGCTTATTTTCATATAATGATTATTACAACAACAACAACAACAACAGATCCAGCTGTTTATACTTCACTGCAGGACAAAACGCTGAGTTTGTCCGGTTTTCATCACCACGCTGGGCAACTGCTGATTGGTGATAGTGTGAGATTTTTGTCTGATTGCTCACAGCAAACCACCCTATTATGGGTGGCCCTGAATAGTACAGCTTTTCTGATCATGGCGATGTACAAACCCTTCCACCACGATAGTGGAATTTCTCAAGTTGAACATAATTGTTATCAAATAAATTCTTAAACCATTAAATAATTAATTCAAGTAAATCTATCTCATTCACTTCTCCTTCCATAAGCCGGCCTCGTAATCCTGTAATTAATTAATTAAATAATTAATTATCTAATCACATTAGCGAACAAATTAGTAAACTATTAAACAATCAATTTAAGTAAATCTATCTTCTTCACTTCTCCTTCCATAAGTAGGCCTCTTAATCCTATGTAATTAATTATTTATTTAATTAATTTGATCCTATGCAACTAAGCTTGTCCCACAAAATCATTTTAGTCGATTTAATCTTATCCTTTCTTTCTATTCCACCAATCTCTTAATCCTATGTAACTAATTAATTGATTAATTACTTAATTAATCAAATTAATCCTATATATATCTAAGCTTGTCCCACAAAGTCCTCTTAATCGACTTAATTTTTGTCATCTCTTTCTCTTCCATCAGTCTCTTAATCCAATGTAATTAATTAATTCATTAATTAACTAAGCAAATTAATCCTACGTATCTAAGCTTTTCCCACAAAATCCTCTTGATCAACTTATTTTTTTCCTCACTTTCTCTTCCATCAATATCTTAATTATATGTAATTAATTAATCAATTAAATTAATCCAATATATCTAAACTTGTCCCACAAAGTCCTCTTAATCAACTTATTTTTCATCCTTTCTTTTTATTCCACCAATCTCTTAATCCTATGTAATTATTTAATTATTAATCAATTAAATTAATCCAATATATCTAAGCTTGTCCCAGAAAGTCCTCTTAATTGACTTATTTTTTATCCTTTCTTTCTATTACACCAATTTTTTTTTTCTCTCTCTCACTCTCAACTCCAACTCAATTTAATCCTCTATTTAGCTCATCTTGTTATTAAACGGGGCTTCAGAATTTTAATTCTCTCCATGGCACTTTCAATCTCGCCCTCTCTTAACTTATTTTGTATTTTTTATTTCCTCGTCGCCTGAAAACTCTTGAATATCTATCAAATCAGAAAAATCAGTTCGTTTTTTTTCTCTCTGTTGGGATTTCGTGAGCTGTTTACGTTTTGAACCATTGAAACTCTTGAGCTGGAGAGAGTTGATCTTGAAGCTCAGATGGTCCAGGAACTGGATCACCTTCGTGGCTGCCTTTAGACAAGCAGTCTTGGATGCTGCCCACACCAACCAGTCGTCCAGGTATACTGCCACCTGAATGCCTTCTAAGCGTAGCTGTTGTACGACTGTGTCCGCAAGTTTTGTGAATATCCTTGGGGCTATGTTTAGTCCAAAGGGCATGGCTCTAAAGACATACTTTGTCTTCTATAGCCTGAATCCTAGGAAGGAGGGCGGCTGACTGGTAGGTGCAAGTAAGCATCTGCCAGGTCTTGAGATTGTGTACGCCCCTTTCGGTAACAGGGTACTTATGTGTTCTAGGGTTAACATCCGGAACTTGTTGTTCTCGATGAACTTGTTGAGTGGAGACAAGTCTAGAATGACTCTGAGTTTGTCCGAGTCTTTCTTGGGAACACAAAACAGCCCTCCCTGGAATTTGATGGACTTTGTTTTCCTTATGACCTTTTTGTTCAAGAGTTCTAAGGTATATTCTTCCAATAAGGGGGTGGAGTGTTGGAAGAATTGAGGAAAGGAAGGTGGAATTTTGTTCCATTTCCACCCTAGTCCATTCTTGATTAGGCTGTGGGCCCAAGGATCGAAGGTCCAACAATCCCGAAAGTGGAAGAGCTCTTCCTCCTACCTGGAGCATCTCATTGTTGAGATGATCCGGAGTGTTTGTTACCCTGACCACGTCCTCCCCTACCCCTCGAGAGGTTTCTTGAGGAGCCTCTTCTAGATCCTCTACCTTTAGGGCAAAAGGTAGTGGTGTGCCTCCCAAAGCCTGGGTTAAAGGCTACTAACTGCTAGGGCACCAATTGGAATGTGGTTTGCGGCTGGGAAACCATTTGGGGCACTGTAGTCCTGGTGACCGTGGAATGCTGTGCAGGTCTATGATGCACTCGTGGTTTCTTTGTCTCCCTGTTCTTGGGTTGGGGACCAGCGTCAGAGGATGATTTTGTCTTGGAAGACGTGCCCCACTTTTGGAG
Organism: Palaemon carinicauda; assembly: GCF_036898095.1. Taxonomy (NCBI): domain Eukaryota; kingdom Metazoa; phylum Arthropoda; class Malacostraca; order Decapoda; family Palaemonidae; genus Palaemon; species Palaemon carinicauda. Next base: position 204,522,332 of record NC_090726.1, read on the forward strand.
AAGGTTCCTATTCTCCGTGGCGGCTTTAGCAACTGCCTCTTGGACTGCTTGTTTTGGGAAGAGGTCCTCACCCCAGATACATGAAGTAATCAACTTCCTGGGCTCGTGTTTGACCATTGCATCGGCAAACACGTGCTCTCTACAGGCCCTCCTGGCCTTCACGAAAACGTACATGTCCTTTACAAGGGTAGTCATGTGCATCTTGGCTAGGACCGTGTATATATCTGGGTACATATCTGGGGTACCCGGGATGCCTGCAAACATCTCCATACAGTTCTGGAGAGACAAAAAGGTGGCTAGTCTCTCTTTTGTCTCCTGTTCCCTTTGCAGAAGATGATCCGACAACTTCGGAAGGTTCTCGTTGAACTTTTGTCCTGCTATCTCTGGATCCAGTTTCGAGATTGAGAAGGTTAGATGGACCTCGTTCCAATCCTTCTCCCAGGTAGGCAGAGCTAGAGACAATGGTTTACATTCCTCTAGCGTAGGGCATAGTTTGCCTGCATCAACTGCTTTTAGCATGCAGTGGAGAGCTTTAACCGAAAAGGGAAAAGTTCTGGAGGAAGGAGCAAGGAAGGTAGGGTGCTTCTTGCTCAAAGCAGAAACCTTCGAATTTGTAAAGCCGGCTTTCTTCAGGTTACTCGTCAAGAGAGCCTGCGCCTTGTCATGATCAAAGACCGTGACCTCCTTAGGTTCCGTCTCTTCTTTAGATGCTGGTTCATTCTTCAATCTCACGAAGCATTCCGGGTAAGCCAAAATAATCGGCCAGAATTGGAGATCGTCGAGGGGTATGGCCCCCATCTTCTCAGAGAAGTAGAGTTTCCCATTCATCATGGGCATGAACTCCGCATACCTCCAGGGGTTGGTTTCAGAGCATTGGGGTAAATCAAGAGACTTTGACACGCTTGTGGGAGCCGCTGAAAGCAGCCGAGCGGTGTGCTTCCCTGACTTCCCTCCTCATCTCTTGCTGTTCCTTACGCATTGTTTCCATCATCAATTGGATCTGCACCATGAGCGCTTCGCCTTTGGATAACAGCGGGTCTGATTGGGGGGTTGGGGCCGAAGAGGTTGACGGCACAGGTTGATATGCCATTACAGATAGTAGAGGGTCTTCCGTCACTGTCGATACGGATTCTTCTTCCTCCTTGGGTGGCTGGGCCACCTCTTCTTCAGGATCCTCTTGAAGGAGATCCTTTTCGGTGTCTGAGGACAACTCTGACATCCGTTCCTGATGGATGTCCATGCCTTCTAGAGCCTTGTTGATGTCAGGCTCTATCGTCAGTTGTATGAAGGGAGGCTTGACCTGTGCCTGAGGCACAACCGCGTTGGATGTGGCCTTAGGGAACAGAAGACTTCTCATCGCTTCGTTTGGCAGGTAGTAAGGTCCCGGAGAGTTCTACTAGAACCCTCTTACCACTTTCGAAGCGTTTCCCTCGCAGTATCCATCAACTCTGTCGTCTTGGGATCACCGAAACCCTCGAACATCAAGGCCGAGCAGACGGTGCAACCCTTCAGATCCCAATACCTCAAGGTTTTAGTTGCGATGGAGCCGGGGGCATGAGACCTGCACATCTTGTGGCCACAAAAGTCCCTGCTTTTGTGGTTGCAGTACATGACCGCACACTTCACCTTAGCCTCCTCCTGTAAGGAAAGAAAGAGTGAAATGAGTATGGGGTAATTTATCACGCTGATAAATATATTCACATGTATCAAATAGTAATCATTACTGTTATAATTATAGCTTAGGATAGTAAGCTAGAAAAGAAATAGGAAAGACACATATCTGTGTTTCCTGTCCAGGTTATTGCTGTGACCTCCCTCAATGTTAATATTTTAATTTCCTTATAAGGGAAATATAGGGTGGAATCGCTCTAGTACTTAGAGCTGAAGTCGGTGTATGCTAACACTAACTCCACCACAAGTGAAATATTAATACTGCAGGGTAAAAATTGGTGTTCTGATGATCTAGGATACATCAGAAATGTTGAAGGAATGCTTCACCTCAACATTTGCTTAGCGGTCTCAACAATGGACTGTGAAAGGATATACAGAGTATGTTGGAAAATCATACTACTGTATGTTATACACTGTAGTTTTCTAACTGCTGTACTGTTATACAGCAGGAATACTGGCTACTGTATAATCTTATACTGTAGTTCTGCCGGTATACTACCAGGCTAGGCTAGTACTTGGCGGCACTAGCAGACAGAGAGAGAGAAAGAATGGAGAGAAGGACTACTGTATTATTACAGTTTAGTACAATAATTAGGGTTGTAGGGACTACTGTCTCTACTGCCTTCTTTCCGGAATGAGGATTCAAATGGAAGGGGAGAGAATGTATTAATTCTAGCTTCCATCCAGCCACAATATCTGTTGCCGGCTGCACTGCTGGTTACAGGGTTTGTGGATGGCAGCCCAAGGGAGGACTGAAGAATACTCAAAGTTGTAGTGGGTCTCCTACCGACAGCCATTGCTTCCGTTAGGGAGAAGGTTGAAGCGGCAACCTAACTGCCTTTGTAGGAGCCCGGCCGGCATCGTAATCAGCCCGGTAAGCGGGGTGATTGTAGAATACCGGCCACAGGGATCGACTAAAGGACAGAAGGGGGAAGGGAAAGGGTCTTGTATTTTGCATAGAAAGGCGGCGGCAGGTATGCCTCCTGCTTTCGGCTGCAAATCAAGGAAATGTAGTTTCCTATGCCGGCGCCGTCTTGGGTGGCAGAGGAATAACGATTCCTTAGCCTGAGACATTGCCGGATATAAGACATGTCTTCTAGACCACAAGGGAGAAAGGTGGCGGCAATTATACTACCACTTTTGGTTGTGGACTAGGCAAGCCAGGCTTCCTATGCTGGCAACGGTGCAACCGGCAGGGGAATGACTAATCCCCCATCGGTAGCGTTGCCGGCAACAAGACCGAATACCCTGAGTTACTGTCGTATTTCAAAGCTGGGATACTCACTGGCAAAGAGCAGGGACAGAAACACTATCTCAGTTAAGCCGGAGTACACTACTCTATGGCAAGACAAAAGATTGGGTTGCCACCTAGGCTGGCGGCACTCAGGGGAAAGGAAGGATTTATCCTCATTTCTCTAAAAGAGAAGAGTATCGAATTATGATAGTAATTCTAGGAGATATTTATATCTGATTGAATTAATAAAACGATACGAGAGGATAAATGGGGATAACGTTACTAAAGTATACTAAATCGCGCTAGGCTAGCCTAACTCGAGTCGGGATCTTGGCTATGCTAATACCACCGAGGCCCTATCGTATACGATTGAAACATTTTATC
>NC_090726.1:204526120-204538620 GCF_036898095.1 Palaemon carinicauda
GTTAATCGATTGCCATATTCGGATGAGATCATGGTGAGGGGCAGATGGAGATGGTTTGGGCATGCTCTTTGCACTTTCCTGGAGAGATTAGTTCACTATACATTTAAATGGGCTCCACAAGGCACTAGAAGAATTAGAAGACCCAGGCCTACATGGCTGAGGACTATAAAGCATAAGTGGGATATGATGAATGAAGAAGTATTGATTTAAAAGCTCAAGATAGTGACGACTGGCGAAATCTATCCGAGGCCATCTAGCTTTAAGATGAAGATTATTAAACAGAGTTCCTCATATGGTACTTGTGAAATTACTCTTTTTAAGGAGACATACTGATCTGTATTTCTAAAGGGAAGTTTACGTTAACTTTGGGCCCTTTGAAAAAAGCTGGCGGTGACACAGAAAATTTCAGATACATTTTCATACCTATTGTGTGGGGGGCGGGGCCCACCATTCAGTAGACTGCAGACCTCCGCCACGGCAGCTTATTTCTCGACCTTTTGCGCGACATTGACCTGGACCCTTTACCTTGACATGTATTAATTGGTGTAGATTTTTTATGCACTCACATATGAACCAAGTTTGAAGTCTGTGGCAACGATGTCCTAACTTATGGCTGAGTACGTGAAATGGACATTTTGCTTAACCTTTCAAAATTTAATAATTTCCAGGTTTTACATAAAAGTTAATCCCTGCAAGATTCATTACTATACGCATAAAGTTGTGACCTGGAAGATGCTCACAAACTAACAAACACACAAGCATGGGGCAAAATATAACCTCCTTCCAATTTCGTTGGTGGAGGTAAAAACTTATTGTTTATTTGGGTTCCTAGTGCGAATTATTAAGACACATTTTAATATTAGAAAAGGAAGATTCTGCATTGATTATTGTAGCATGGTTACTATAGTACATTCAAGTAAGATTTGATTCGACATCGCCAACCTCTACACTTGCCCTGTCGAAAAACGCCAAGGGTTGTGGTGGCCGATGTGGTAACGTCCTTGACTGGTTAGCTTCTGTAGTCGCTGCAACCTCACTATCCTTGTGAGCTAAGGATGGTGGGTTTGGGGAAGCCTATAGGTCTATCTGCTGAGTCATCAGCAGCCATTGCGTGGCCCTCCTTACGTGGAGAGGGGGCTTGGGCGCTGATCATATGTATATATATGGTCAGTCTCTAGGGGATTATCCTGCTTAATAGGGCAGTGTCACTGTCCCTTGCCTCTGCCATTCATGAGCGGGCTTTAATCAAGGATTTGTTTCGGTTTTAGTTGGACCATAGTTCTGTTGTGCATTTAATTATATCTAGAAATATCTTTTGGATGTTCTGTAAAATATGAAACGTTCATAACGTTGGCTGGATCGTCTGAAAACGTTTTTGACGATTTTCATCATACAGATTTGCTTATTTATCCAGTATGCATCCCTTTTCGGTACTTGCATCTCTCTTCTGAACTTTTAATAGATTTAATACACCCATCCTCTCTCTCTCTCTCTCTCTCTCTCTCTCTCTCTCTCTCTCTCTCTCTCTCTCTCTCTCTCCGGGCGTATAATCTCTCTGAGACAAGCTAATGCAAAAGTTTGTTTCGAGGGGATAATTTTCTGTTTTTCTTAGATGAAGTGTTCGAAAACTTGTGACATCTTGACCATTTAATGACGAAACATAAATAGAAAGGGAAAAAACCTTGATATTTGCTCTCCAGAATTTTTTCTCAGTTACAAATGTTTCCTCCATTGAGAGAAGAAATTATCTTAGAATTTCTGACCTTTTGTTTGTTTGTTTGTTTGTTTGGAGAGGAGAGAGAGAGAGAGAGAGAGAGAGAGGAGAGGAGAGAGAGAGAGAGAGAGAGAGAGAGAGAGAGAGAGATTCGTAATTTTTCTAGATTAAATTGTCGCATTTTTTTTTTATGAAAAGAAAACCTAAAGACGAACAATCAAAATAGCATTTATATGAAGCAAGGTTTTATGGGATTAATGTGATGTAAAGTTTAGAACTCGAGGGTTAATTCATTATAATTTTAACTAGAACTTCTATAACAGCGAGTCAGTAGAAATACACAGGTAGTGTGTGTTCTTGGTGTATAATGTTGCTATTATTATTATTAGCCACACTTTTAAAAACAACGTAATTTTAATCGGAAATTCTCCGTAAAAATATACTGTTCTCAGTTATTGTCTTTTTCGGGTTGGTAACCGTAATACCATTCCTTTACGTCAATATATCCGTTTTTAAAACGGTAAAACTCCCAGAATAAATATTGCCTGGCATTTACCGTATTTTAATGCAAATTTTTAACAGTGCAAGCTACAACTGTGATTGAAAAGACAGAATGCTATAAGCCCAAGGGCTCCAACAGGGAAAAAAGCCCAGTGAGGAGAGAAAATAAGGAAACTACAGGAAAAGTAATTACCAATTAATATAAACTATTTTAACAGTAACAGCATTAAAATAAATATTTCATATATAAACTATAAAAACTTTGAAAATACCAAGAGGTACAGAAATAAGATAGAATAATGTTCCCAAGGGTACCCTCAAGCAAGAGAGAATTCTACCCTGAAGCAGTGGAAGGCCATGGTACAGAAGCTATGGTACTACCCAAGACTAGAGAACAGTGGTTTGATTTTAGAGCGTCCTTCTCCTAGAAGAGCTGCTTACCATAACTAAAGAGTCTCTTCTACCCTTACCAAGAGGAAAAATGTAATTGAACGAAAGTGCCAGAGATTAATATCCAGACCAGGAATAAGGAATATAATGGACAGCAAGTTTTTGCCCAACGAATTGAGATGAAGGTCAGTAGCTGAAGGTTAGCCATGCAGGAAAACAGTATTCAAAACATTGTAGTATGGAAAAAAAAATCGTCAGAGTAGATTGATAACCAAATATTTTCTTATTATGTAATTTTTTACACTTAGGAATATATTTTTAAAAAAAATCAGTAATAATGCTATGAAAAGACCAGGTAGGCCACTCAGTCTCTAGGTTTAAAAAGAAAGACCTCGTGATTAACATGATTAAAGACAACCCTTAATTAAAGACCAATTATAGCCGTTTCTAATCCACTGTAAGACAGATGCCTCAGACATGTCCTTATTCATGTCTGGGGTTTGTCCAGTTTTCATCACCATGCTGACCCACTGCGGATTGTCTGATCGCTCACAGCAAACCCACCTAGTATGGCTGGCCCTTACTAGTACACCCTTGCTGATCATGATACACAAACCCTTTAACAACACTTGCCGTTATATTATTATTATTATTATTATTGTTATTATTATTGTTACTTGCCAATCTTCAACCCTAGTTTTAAAAGCAGGATGGCATAAGCCCAGGGGCTCCAACAGGGAAAATAGCCCAGTGAGGAAAGGAAATAAGAGAAGTATTAACAATATTTTAGGAACCGTAACAACACTAAAATAAATATTTCATCTATAAACTATAAAAACTTTAAACAAAGTCAGAGGAAGAGAAATAAGATAGAAGTGTACCCTCAAGCAAGAGAACTCTAACGCAAGACCATGGTACAGAGGCCATGGCATTATATCACAAACACCAGGGGAGAGATTTGAGTGACATTGTCAACGGAGTCACATGATATGACCTTTCGGATGTTCTTTCCGACCTCTGCTGGCTGGATATGAGCATTGCTATTGCAACACGCGTTTAATAATCCTGTATAAATTCCACTACATTGTCCTTCTCTTGCAATGTACAAGCTACAACAGCCGTTTGTCAGTGTAGATTTTATTCCAATATAATTTTCTTGTCGCTTTCCCTTGGATTAATGTTTTTTTTTAATTGGGATTTTTATTGTTATTATTAACTCGTATAACGGCAAAACATGACTTGAAAAGTATTGATTATTAAACGTACAGTCATATATAGTTGTATATTCTGCTTATTCTCGGAGATTTCTCGTTTCCAAAGTGCCTCTTCACCTACACACACACACACATATATGTGTGTGTATATATATATATATATATATATATATATATATATATATATATATATATATATATATATATATATATATATATATATATATATATATATATATATATATATATATATATTGTGACATTATCGCTGTATATTTCTAAATTATTTAAGTTTTTATAGATGTATAAGGTTAAATATACTGTAAACTTATTGTTTACCTTCTTTAATAGTTTGTCTTTTCACTGGTGGTTATGTTAGTGTTTATAATGGACTAACGGCTGTTTTATATTTTCAAGTGGTGTGGGTTACGTGGCTGCGCTCCTGCGTGAACGGAGTTTTGGAGGGGCTTTTTGTGAGGATGGTTCCTTAGTGTGTTTCTGAGCCGATTGCTGTGGGAACTATATTTACTCCTCACCATTGCAGAGCTATATTGTGAAGCTATTTAGCTTTTTGGATATCCTTTCTCTGCAGCAAGAACTCAGATTGTCTTACATTTTGTGTACTGCCCTTGGTTCAGTAAAAGCCAAGGGGACCTCTCTGTCCCAAAGTAATAATATTTATACCTGCTTAACCCTTTTACCCCCGGCGTACTTGGAAACTTCCGTGCTTTAAGCCCCAGGCTTTTTCAGTTTTGAAGGGCTTTTCGACTTATTTTTTTCAAATCGCACCCACAGCCTCAATTTTCATCTTAGAGAAGTCAGATTGGTCTAATTTTTTTGGAAAAAGGTTGAAGTTTTCAATATAGTTATCAAAAGTATAAAGAAAATAATATAAATAGCCGCTATTGTTAGATGAAGTTGGGCGATGACGAAATTTTTTATATTCTTTCGTATACATTGCGATAAAGCACAGATGGGTCTTCTCACAGAAATCGTAAAACTATACCATCTTTTAGAAAATTTATTCAGCTATAAAATGGTGTATAATAGTTTGTAGTTAAAAGAAGGAAAACATGAAAAAAAATAGCATACCCACAACAATTGTAAACCTAAATTTCCCTAGCGCAAGTAACGAAAATCGGAGATTGCAAAAGTTTCGTTCTATCGATCATACGTAACCTATGTTTAGAGTAATTTTCTTTTTTTTTTTATTATTTTGAAGTAAATTAATTGAACTTTCTAATGACATATGCGAAAATGATGATAAAGCCATCTAAATAGTGGCTATCGTTAGGTGAAGTTAGGCGATGACAAAATGTTTTATGTTTTATCGTATACATTCCGATACAGCAAAGTAAGTTCTCCTCAAGGAGACTTCAAAATGATACCATATTATAGACAATTTATTCAGCTATAAAATCGTATATTAGAATTTGTAGTTAAACGAGAGGAAACATGGAAAAAAGTAGTAAACGAGCAAAAACTGAAAACCTAAATCTCGTTACTTGCGGTAAAGAAATTTGGGTTTACAGCTTTTACACATTTTATTATTTTTTTTCCTTATTCATTTCTTCTAACTACAAACTATTAGATACAATTTTATAGCTGAATAAATTGTCAATTGTCCATAAGATGGTATAATTTTCAAGTATCTGTAATGAGAATTCTCTGTTATTTATTGGAATGTATACGATAAAAAAAAAAAGTTTGTCATCGCCTAACTTCATCTAACAATACCCACTATTTACATTGCTTTATCCTTATTTTCACACATGCCATAAGAAAGTTCAATAAATTTTCTTCAAAAATAAAAAAAAAAATAATAAAATTCCTCTAAGCATAGGTCAGTTATGACCGAAAGAAAGAAACTTTTACAATCTCCCTCTCTCTCTCTCTCTCTCTCTCTCTCTCTCTCTCTCTCTCTCTCTCCCTCTCTCTCTCTCTCTCTCTCTCTCTCAGCAAAGTCAGTTTCAAATATACACAGTGGCTGCCTAAAATAAATCGACGTATTTTCAAATGAATATGTATACGGTATATATATATATATATATATATATATATATATATATATATATATATATATATATATATATATATATACTATATGTATTCCTATAGAATACTTGAAATAATATGAAAACATACATGCATAAACACAACACCAACCTTTCAAATCGTAGTTACATGTTTACCAGGTCGAGACAAGTCGCAATTTGTTTGCCTTGAGTTGCCATTAATCACAGAATTTTTCATTCACACTGATCTTTCTTGACCATTAGGCATTTTATCCAACAAATGCCTTCACACATATAAAGAGGAATATTCTAAAAAGGTATAAAGCACTATCACTTATTAGAATAGGCTGTAAAAGCGCAAAATTGACGGATAACGCACGAAAGCCAAGATTCTCTCACAAAGTCAACAGCTGAACTAAGTACTTCGTCCGAGTCACCCCGCGAACACGTTGTTCATCGAGACCGGGCCCGGGAATGAGCATGATGGCGATGAATATAATAATATACTAAAGGTTTCGGCAAAATAGAAATAAAAAAATATACAAAAATAATCATGATAAGCATAAAAACCGCATGGCAACTCAAATCAGCTGCTTTGAGGCCTTTAAATCACAAGACGAGGAAATTTAAAAGTCTTTGTTTGTCCTCCTGTCGACAATGGCAGAGAGAGGCTTATTTTTCCCCGGGAGCAAGGATGACGACAAGAAATAAGAAATATACTCAAAGTTTCGGCAAAATAGCAACAAAAAATATACAAAAATAATCATGTTAGGCATAAATAAACGCATAACAACTAAAATCAGCTGCTTTCGGACCTTTAAATTCCGAGACACGGAGATTTTAAAGAGCGTTACGCTCACTCCGGGGAACTTCTTCCTTACGCCGTGGCGCAAGAGCGTTACGCTCACTCCGGGGAACTTCTTCCTTACGCCGTGGCGCAAACGTAAACACATCGTTACCATGGTAACGAAATCATTTTTAGTAATTACTCGTGTAAATAGCTATGAAACCTAAACAAACTGCATATGAAATACGAGCTGAATCTATAAAGAAAATTTATAGGTCAATCAAGACCCCAGTGGAGCCCAGGGAAACTTTTCATTCATCATTGTTGACACGATATCCAAGGAACAATCAAACAATAGTCACGCAGGAGTAATGATGACAATTTTTTGTAAAATTTGTATAAATGACTATGAAAAACCTCAAAAAATACAAGGAAAAATAATCTGATTGATAACAGAAAGTTTAAAGGTCCATCTTGACCTCTGTGGGGATCTGGCATTGTAAAACAATGAAAACATTGTGTTACCATGGCAACGGAACCATTTTACGTAATTATTCGATAATAATAGCTATGAAATCTAAAGCAAATGCACATAAAAGGTCAGCTGTTTCCTTTACATAAAATTTAAAGGTCATTCATGACCCCTGTGGGCCTCAGAGAACTTTTTATTCACATTACATTGATGATAAGATGTCGAAGGAACAACGAAACCACACTCTTGCACTGGTAACAGTGCCCTATTTTCGTAATATTTGTGTAAATATCTCTGCAACCTAAAATAACTGCACAGGAAATATCAGCTGATTCTTCAAAGAAAATTTAAAGGTCCATCTTGACCCTTGTTGGGCCCAGAGAAACTTTTTATTCATGTTACATTGATGACAAGACATCGAAGGAACAACATCACAACAGTAAAGCGTTGTATTTCAAATACAACGCCTGCCAAGACCTGTTATCTACGCATAAGTATAGAAAACGTACCCGTACGTCCATGGGGGTAAAGGGATGGCTTATGAGGTACGTACCCGTACGTCCTTTGGGGGTAAAAGGGTTAAGTATCGTGATCACGACCTGCGATAGTCAGCTGACGTCATTAGTGGAGCTTGTGAAAGCCTTTCAATCAAGCTAGCCATCGTCAATTTGATAGGGATATTTAGTTTGTATTTGTTAAGATGTTCTCACATTTCGTTGGCCTTCTCCTTTCTGGACCCTCTCTCCATTTAGTTTGCATGTGTTGATGACCTTTCTGTAATTGTGTAATTGTTTTCTTTTACAGGGAGTTAAGATTGAGTGTGTATCATTTATCAATGTATTATTGTGGTTCAGGTGTTATTTTTGTCTAGTTATTATGTAATAAAATTAAGGAAATTTTTTGTGGTATTTTCTTTGTCCCCTTGAGTTGACTTTGCACTCGTATTGATGTTTGGGTATTATTCCACCTTTAGTGGACTTAGTACTGTATGATGGTGAATACTATTTGATAAGTGTAGTGTTTTGAGTGGTGGTCAAAGCCAGCCATCACAAGTGGCGACCGTGACAGGATCTTTCGTTCCTGAGTATTCACCTGTGTTTGTGCAAAGTTAATTCTTGGGGTGATTTTTTTTTCAGGCAGTGTATTTTCACCTCCTCGGTGTTGTTTTATGTAAATTTAGTGTTTTGTGTGAATAAGTGATCATGGCTGTTAATATATTCGAACTCCTTAGAGGAGAGGGGTGGCAAGAGAGGTTGGCAGAGTTAAATAGGGAAGACTTGGAAATTGTAGCAGAGCATTTTGAATTGGAATATGATGTGTCCATAAGAAAGGGTGTATTGCTATTGCACATTTATGATTATGTTAAAACTGTAAAGACAAGTGGGGAACAAGAGGTGAAACCTGATAATGTAGTGTCAGTAGAAATTTTGGATAGGCAAATTGCCCTGAGACAAATGGAATTTGAAATGGAAAAGTTTAAGGCAGGGGAAAGAGAAAAGGAGAGGCCAAGGTTTGGGTGGATGGATGGTGTGAAGAAAGCTCTGGGTGATAGGAGGATAGATGTGAGAGAGGCAAGAGAGCGTGCTAGAAATAGGAATGAATGGCGAGCGATTGTGACGCAGTTCCAATAGGCCCTGCTGCTTCCTCCGGTGCCTTAGATGACCGCGGAGGTAGCAGCAGTAGGGGATTCAGCATTATGAAGCTTCATCTGTGGTGGATAATGTGGGAGGTTGGGCTGTGGCACCCTAGCAATACCAGCTGAACTCGGTTGAGTCCCTGGTTAGGCTGAAGGAACGTAGAGAGTAGAGGTCCCCTTTTTGTTTTGTTTCATTGTTGGTGTCGGCTACCCCCCAAAGTTGGGGGAAGTGCCTTGGTATATGTATGTATGTTATTGTAAAATAAGACTTTTTAGTCTTCCAATGTCCACAATTCTTCTTCTTTTGGAAGTGGAAGAATTGTGATGTTTTTTTTTTCTCGATTCAAAATTTATTTTCGTTTGTTGTAAAATAAGACTTTTTAGTCTTCCAATGTCCACAATTCTTCTCCTTTTGGGAGTGAAAGAGTTGTGATGATTTTTCTCCCGATTCAAAATTTATTTTCGCTTATTGTAAGATAAGACTTTTTAGTCTTCAAGTGTCCACAATTCTTCTTTGCTCAAGAATACAATTGTTCAGTGGATACTTTCCTCTTAGTGAGGGTAGAAGAGACTCTCCAGCCATGGTAAGCAGCTCTTCTAGTAGGACACTCCAAAATCAAACCATTGTTCTCTAACTCAAGATAAGACTGGCCAGACAGTACTACATTGGATCCTTCTCTCTGGTCACGGTTCCTTTTCCCTTAGCCTACAAACACACCAAATAGTCTGGCCTATTTTTTTACATATCTTCCTCTGTCCTCATGCACCTGCCAACACTGAGATTACCAAACAATTCTTCTTCACCCTAGAGGTTACTGCACTGTAATTGTTCACTGATCACTTTCCTCTGGGTAAGGGTAGAAGAGACTCTCTAGCTATGGTAAGCGGGTCTTCTGGGAGAAGGACACTCCAAAATTAAATAATTGTTTTCTAGTCTTGAGTAGTGCCATAGCCTCTGTACCATGGTCTTTCACCGTCTTGGGTTATAGTTCTTTTGCTTTAGGGTTCACTCGGACACACTATTCTATCTAATTTCTCTTCCTCTTGTTTTATTTTTTGACAGCTTTTATAGTTATTGTATGAAAGATCTGATTTAATGTTGCTAATGTTCTTAAGATATTTTATTTTAATTGTTTATTACTTCTCTTGTAATTTATTTATTTCCTTGTTTCCTTTCCTTACTAGGCTATTTTTCCCTCTTGGAACCCTTCGGATAATAGCATCTTGCTTTTCCAACTTAGGATATAGCTTAGCTTGTAATAATAATAATAATAATAATAATAATAATAATAATAATAATAATAATAATAATAATAATAATGATGATGATAATAATGATTATTATTATTATTATTATTATTATTATTATTATTATTATTATTATTATTATTATTATTATTATTATTATTATTATTATTATTATTATTATTATTATTATTATTAGAAGAAGAAGAAGAACTGTCTTTCGTACAGACTTATTTTCTTCCCTCTGTGCATGTCTGCTTTATGGATATATTTCTGATACCAACCTAAGAAAAAAATATATTACATATTCAACTATAATCTTAGTAATAGTCTGTTGGAGAATCACCCAGAACTCGTTTCTGGTCTAGTTCTATTCTATATCTATTACAGCTCTAAGCAAGATAAATGTCTTGTAACTGTGGGAGAGAGAGAGAGAGAGAGAGAGAGAGAGAGAGAGAGAGAGAGAGAGAGAGAGAGAGAGATACACTTATTTTATACAATAAGATCTGCTTTTGAGCAAAGATCTGGGTTTGCATATTCCATTTTCATTACAGCTTCATTTAAGAAGAATGGCTTGTAATAGTGGAGATATCGTAGCATTGCTTATGGAGAGAGAGAGAGAGAGAGAGAGAGAGAGAGAGAGAGAGAGAGAGAGAGAGAGAGAGAGAGAGAGAGAGAGAGAGAGAGGCTATTTTTATACAATATGATCTGCATTTTAGTAAAGCTCGTGATTTGCCTATTTCGTCTCTATTACAACTTCAATTAAGAAAAATGGCTTGTAACAGTGGAGTAAAGAGAGATATTGTAGCATTGCTTAAAGAGAGAGAGAGAGAGAGAGAGAGAGAGAGAGAGAGAGAGAGAGAGAGAGAGAGAGAGAGAGATATGAACACTATTATACTTCTTTACTGCTCGCCTCATGGCTTCGACAGTCTATAAATTTTGGTTTTCATAACACTAGGATCTGGTTTCCAACAGAGTTTATCCCAATGCAAATCTCAGGACTAGATGTGACCATTCTTTATCTTATTTTTTTTTATATAATTCTGACCATCCTTTAAATTCAGATCTTCCCGGACAGTTCCATCCTGTTCGTAATACTAGGCATGCAGTTCATTCTAAACGTCAGGCGTTTTCCATCATGATGCTCAATACTACACAGTACTCCAGATGGTTTATTCCAGCTGTGACCAAGTTGTGGAACGATCTTCCTAATCGGGTGGTTGAATCAGTAGAACTTCAAAAGTTCAAACTTGCAGCAAATGTTTTTATGTTGAACAGGCTGACATAAGTCTCTTTTTATAGTTTATACATGAAATATGTGATTTAATGTTGTTAGTCTTTTTAAAATATTGTATTTTAATTCTTCATTACTTATTATATTGTTTATTTATTTCTTTATTTCCTCTACTCACTGGGCTATTTTTCCCCTGTTGAAGCCTTCTGGCTTATAGCATCTTGCTTTCCCAACTAGGGTTGTAGCTTAGCTGTTAACGAATACAGAGGTCGCCTTGGCTGTGCGTCAAAACCTGCAAGTCTTTAGCAAGCGGAGCAATCTTCAAGATATATTTGCGAAGCATTCGGAATGCCGGTGTTATAAATGGTTCGGTTCTTGAATAGCTCCATTTATTCTGAAGTTTTAGGTCGGTGGGAGATTTATGGCATTGCTAATATATCAGAGGATTCTCCCAAAGAAGTAAAGGGTGATTCTGTTTGGGCATTAATTTCAAGAGAGTATCGTTAATCCCTGCGCCATTATTTACGGAATGCGCAAGCAAGGTTAAACCGGAATGCGCAGGAAGGGTTAAACCGGAATGCGCAGGAAGGGTTAAACCGGAATGCGCAGGAAGGGTTAAACTGGAATGCACAAGCAGATTTAAACCTCAATGCACTAGCAGGATTAAACTTGAATGCACTAGCAGGATTAAACCTGAATGCACTAGCAGGTTTAAACAGCAGTAAGCAAGCAGGATTAAATCAGAATGTGTGGAAGCTTGATTAAACCTGAATGCACTAGCAGGATTAAACCTGTATGCGCAAGCAGCTTTAAACCGGAATATGCCAGGAGGATTAAGCTGAAATGCAGTATCAGGGTTAAACCACAATGCACAAGCAGGATTATACTTGAATGCGCAAGCAGTATCAAACGTGAATGCGGAAGCAGTATTAAACGTGAATGCACATGCAGGATTAAACCAGAATGCGCAAGCAGGATTAAACCAGATTGCACAAGCAGGATTAAACTGGAATGCACAAGCAGGGTTAAACCATAATGCACAAGGAGGATTAAACTTGAATGCGCAAGCAGCTTGAAATCAGAATGTGCCAGGAGGATTATGCTGGAATGCAGTATGAGGGTTAAACAGGAATACGCAAGCAGGATTAAATTGGAATGAACAAGCAAGATCAAACTGGAATGCACGAGCAGGATTAAACTAAAATGCACTTACAAGATTAAACCAGATTGCACAAGCAGGATTAAACTGGAATGCGCAAGCAGGATTACATCAGAATGCGCAAGCAGGATTA
>NC_090726.1:204543620-204546120 GCF_036898095.1 Palaemon carinicauda
AGTATCTCAACGGGTGGCTGGTGCCCTGGCCAACCTACTACTACTTATATGTATATATATATATATATATATATATATATATATATATATATATATATATATATATATATATATATATATCGTTCTTGTCATGTTGATTGGCATTGCCTGACGCATGCCTATGCGATCCCCGGTCCCTCGGATAGGGGGAGAGAGAGTAGTCATACCCCTGTGGGGGTTACCCTGATATTAACAGTTGGGAAATGAGAAGGGGGGTGGGAAGGGTTGAATCTGTGTTTGCCAATATCTATCTAAATATTTCGTTATAATTTTTGACGGATCGCGTACGCTAGTAAGGCATAAACATGGTACAAAACAGAACTAATACATCTGCAGGGAATAAAAAACAAAAACATGTCTAAAGAGCTTATATTAATACCAAGCTAAAAACAGATTAAAAATACTTCTATATGAATATCTTTCCTGTCACACTCAATGGCATTGCCAGACATACGACTACAACTACTCGGTAGTTTTTGACGGATCGTGTACACTAGTAAGGCATAAACACGGCACAAAACATAACTAATTCATCCGCAGAGAATAAAAGAAACAAGCCCCAAACACTTCTATCTGAACACCAAGTTTGAAACGGGTCCCTTGGTATTATCAGCACCCCCGGCATTCGCCGAACTTTCAACAGGCGATCCCATTATCGTAAACTCTTTCTATACTCACGTCAACATCGATCCCATGGGAGTCGAACTTCGACTTCTCCTTGCTGGAGGTCGGACTGTACTGATAGAACATCTTCTGTTCGCGCCACCACGTGAGAGAATACAGTACGTCTGATTGGAGGTCGTAGTCGCATTGTAGGCGAACCGTATCGCCGGTCATGACCGGCGATGGGACGTGCATCTCCACGATCTTGATGCATTCGATGTCTGTTGGAGGGGAGAGAGAATGGGAGAGGTTATTATTATTATTATTATTATTATTATTATTATTATTATTATTATTATTATTATTATTATTATTATTATTACTTGCTAAGCTACAGCCCTGGTTGGAAAAGCAGGATGTTATAAACCCAGGGGCTTCAACAGGGAAAAATACCTCTGTGAGGAAATTAAATAAGGAAATAAATAAACTTTATTATTATTATTATTATTATTATTATTATTATTATTATTATTATTATTATTATTATTATTATTATTATTATTATTATTATTATTACTT
This sequence comes from Palaemon carinicauda, assembly GCF_036898095.1. Classification (NCBI taxonomy): domain Eukaryota; kingdom Metazoa; phylum Arthropoda; class Malacostraca; order Decapoda; family Palaemonidae; genus Palaemon; species Palaemon carinicauda. The sequence continues at coordinate 204,544,842 of NC_090726.1, forward strand.
GCTAAGCTACAGCCCTGGTTGGAAAAGCAGGATGTTATAAACCCAGGGGCTTCAACAGGGAAAAATGCCTCTGTGAGGAAATTAAATAAGGAAATAAATAAACTTTATTATTATTATTATTATTATTATTATTATTATTATTATTATTATTATTATTATTACTACTACTTGCTAAGCTACAGCCCTGGTTGGAAAAGCAGGATGTTATAAACCCAGGGGCTTCAACAGGGAAAACTACCTCTGTGAGGAAATTAAATAAGGAAATAAATAAACTTTATTATTATTATTATTATTATTATTATTATTATTATTATTATTATTATTATTATTATTATTATTATTATTATTATTATTATTATTATTACTACTTGCTAAGCTACAGCCCTGGTTGGAAAAGCAGGATGTTATAAACCCAGGGGCTTCAACAGGGAAAAATACCTCTGTGAGGAAATTAAATAAGGAAATAAATAAACTTTATTATTATTATTATTATTATTATTATTATTATTATTATTATTATTACTACTTGTTAAACTACAACCCTAGTTGGAAAAGCAGGATGTTATAAACCCAGGGGCTTCAACAGGAAAAAATAGCCCAGTGAGGAAATTAAGTAAGGAAATGAATAAAATTTATTATTATTATTGTTATTATTATTATTATTATTATTATTTTTATTATTGTTATTATTATTATTATTTGCTAAGCTACAACCTTAGATGGAAAAGCAGGATGCTATAAGCCCAAGGGTTCCAACATGGATTATTATTATTATTATTATTATTATTATTATTATTATTATTATTATTATTATTATTATTATTATTATTTTAAAGAAGAGAATGGTATAGATGATGATAATGATATGAATTAGGTGTAATGAAACTAATTTGGCTATGAATTATGTGTATTAAAACTAATTTTGAAATGAATTAGGTGTAATGAAACTAATTCTAATATGAATTATTGTATTAAAACTAATTTTAATATGAATTATGTGTATTAAAACTAATTTCAATATGAATTAGTTGTAAATGAAACTAATTCTAATATTATTAACCACCTTTGACGAAATACTAGTTACAAAGACTCCTCTTTGTTAACGTATTCTTAAATGAGAACGGCCATTATCATTGGAGGCCTTATGTTCGAACGTCCTCAAAGGATTGGTAATATGGGTTATTCATTGATTAATTAACATCAATCTAATCACACAGACGAGATAGATAATTAGAATTTCATATGATTCTAATCAAATACTTTCAGTTCAAACTCTTGA
>NC_090726.1:204556783-204569283 GCF_036898095.1 Palaemon carinicauda
ATTCAATTTCATTGTAAATTACATCATGCATTGCGAATTGAATCTATTGTACCACCTGAACAGGAAATATGTACCACTGAGGGTACATGTACTCTAGGTTGTACTCTCTGTTGTATGCAATGTCCAATACTTGGGAATTAATTGGATGACTAAAAAGTCTCCTTTGCCTAGATGTAAGACTAACCAGTCCCCTTTTTCTAATTGCAAGACTAAAAAGACTCCTTTGCCCGACTGCAAGACTAAACAGTCTCATTTGTCTAACTTGGAGACTAAACAGTCTCCTTTGTCTAATTGGAAGACTTAAAAGTCTCCTTTCTTTAACTGAAAGACTAAAATGTCTCCTTTGATTAACTGCAAGATTAAACAGTCTCCTTTGTCTAACTGCTAAGCTAAAAAGTCTCCTTTGCCTAGCCGTAAGACTAAACAGTCCCCTTTTTCTAACTGCAAGACTAAAAAGTCTCCTTTGTCAAACTTGGAGACTAAACAGTCTCCTTTGTCTAACTGGAAGACTAAAAAGTCTCCTTTGTTTAACTGGAAGACTTAAAAATACCCCTTCTTTAACTGGAAGACTAAAATGTCTCCTTGTCTAACTAGACGACTAAAAAGTCTCCTTTGTCTTACTCGAAGACTAAACAGTCTCCTTTGCATGGCTGTAAGACTAAACAGTCTCCTTTGTCTAACTGGAAAACTTAAAAATACCCCTTCTTTAACTGGAAGACTAAAATGTCTCCTTTCTTTAACTGGAAAACTAAAATGTCTCCTTCTCTAAATGAATGACTAAAAAGTCTCCTTTGTCCAACTGGAAGACTTAAAATTACCACTTCTTTAACTGGAAGACTAAAATGTCTGCTTGTCTAACTGGAAGATAAAATCTCTCCTTTGTCTAACTGGAAGACTTAAAAATACCCCTTCTTTAACTGGAAGACTAAAATGTCTCCTTGTCTAACTGGAAGACTAAAAAGTCTCCTTTGTCTAACTGCAAGATTAAAAAGTCTCCTTTGTCTAACTCGAAGACCAAACAGTCTCCTTTGCCTGGCTGTAAGACTAAAAAGTCTCCTTTGTTTAACTGGAAGACTTAAAAATACCCTTCTTTAACTGGAAGACTAAAATGTCTCCTTCTCTAACTGGAAGACTAAAAAGTCTCCTTTGTCTAACTGGAAGACTTAAAAATAACCCTTCTTTAACTGGAAGACTAAAGCACTGCTTATCTAATTGGAAGATAAAATCTCTCCTTTGTTTAACTGGAAGACTTAAAAGTCACCTTTGTCAAACTGGAAGACTAAAATGTTTGCTTGTCTAACTGGAAGACTTAAAAGTCACCTTTGTCTAACTGGAAAACTAAAAAGTCTCCTTTTCAAGACAAAGTAATTCCAGAATATTTTCTATTATCATATTTTCCAATGTTCATGTTTGTAAAATATTTCAACTTTACAATAACATCAATAAGGTTTAAAGGTCATTCATCAATGGCAGATATAAGACAAGAATAACAATGTAAGAACTAGCAGGACAATGCTCCAGAGACTGACCCTATATGCATATGATCAGCGCAAGCCTCCTCTTGCCATAAGCTAGGACCAGGGAGTGCAAGGCAATGGCTGCTGATAGCTCAGCAGATAGACCTTTGAGCTATGCCAAACCTGTAATCCTTAGCTCACAAGGATGGTGAAGTTGCAGACACTACAATAAACTATCGAGCTTGAGCGGGACTCGAACTGCGGTCAGGCAATCATCAGGCAGGGACGTTTCCAATAGGATATATTGAATATGGGTGGATATACTGGGGCCTGGAAGGCCATTCCGCACCCATTATTAACAAGGGAAAAGAAGAGGCTGGGTAACCAGATGGAAGAAAGGAAGTGGAAATTGAGGTATTCTAGAAGGCTAAAAAGTGGGTGCAGCTAGGGGCCAGACGGACGTTATCAACACCTTTAAGTAATGCCTACAGTGATGCTCAAGGGATACACTGATGGCACTAGTCCTGCTATGGGATAAAGGCAAAATCCGGGGTAAAGTAGGATAGTTCACTTTCCTTCATAAGGTTATCAAGATCAAATATAAATATTTCATTGAAAAAAGTACAAATTAGGACTTGAATTATTATTATTATTATTATTATTATTACATGCCAAGCTACTACCCTAGTTGAAAAAGCAGCATGCTATAAGCCCAGGGGCTCCAACAGGGAAAATAGCCCAATGAGGAAAGGAACGAAGGGAAAATAAAATATTTTGGGAACAGTAACAACAATGAAGTTGATATTTCCTATATAAACTATCAAGCCTTTAACAAAACAAGAGGAAGAGAAATAAGATAGAATAGTGTGCCCGAGTGTACCCTCAAGCAAGAAAACTTTAACCCAAAACAGTGGAAGACCATGGTACAGAGGCTATGGCACTACCCAAGACTAGAGAACAATGGTTTGATTTTGGAGTGTCCTCCTAGAAGAGCTGCTTACTATAGCTAATTGAGTTAGATTACAAAGATCAGAGTGAAGCATATACTCTTCTTAAGCCATTCTCTCATGTTGTCTTACATCGCTTCTAAACGATGCTCTCTCTCTATCTCTCTCTCTCTCTCTCTCTCTCTCTCTCCGTATCGAAAGTACCCATGAAGCATAGATCAATGAATTATTCTCTCTCTCTCTCTCTCTCTCTCTCTCTCTCTCTCAGGATTTAAAGTACCCATGAAGCATAGATCAAAGAATTAATCTCTCTCTCTCTCTCTCTCCTCTCTCTCTCTCTCTCTCCGGATTTAAAGTACCCATGAAGCATAGATCAATGAATTATTCTCTCTCTCTCTCTCTCTCTCTCTCTCTCTCTCTCTCGTAATTCTCAAAATAGCTCTGGTAAGCTGTGGTATATAAGTCTCTCTCTCTCTCTCTTCTCTCTCTCTCTCTTCTCTCTCTCTCTCTCAATAATGATAATTTCCTTTACTATAATCACATTAAAACACATACAAACATAGTCAACCCATTCATTAAATGGAAAATAAACACAAATATGATATAATCCTGAGTTGATTAGAATTCTTAAGTCCTAAACTAACAGGAGTTAGAAAATATCAGCTAATATTCGAGTAAAAATATTAAAGAAATGAATAATAACGACGTTAAATGTTCAGTCATAGTTTTTATATATATATATATATATATATATGATATATATATATACTATATATATACACACACACATATATGTATATATATATATATATATATAAATATATATATATATACATATATATATATATATTATATATATGTATATATATATATATATATATAGGACACACTGTATTTATAACCTTACCAAAAAAAACACCAATACACACACACATATATTCCATCTAAAAAAATTAGCATTTCAGGAACCTATTGAATTTCAACCTTGTAATATATGCAGGTTCATGACTTGTCCACGCCATTCGTCTCCACAGTCACAGAGGCGAACTTAACTCTGGCGAAGCTCATGAATATTTGAATTCATTTCGGCTTGGCGTAGAATATCGTAAGGTTATCTAACTTTACAAACTAACTCCAGTTATCATACCACGAGAGCGCTGCAGTCACCCATGTCCATTGATATGTCGACGAATATACAATGAGGAAGAAATTGAGTTTTTTTTTTTTGTATATCTGTATACAGTACAGTATATGTATATAATTTTGTATATCTGTATACAGTACAATATATGTATAAAAAAAATTTTCATCTATAAGTATAACATTATTTCAGGAGGTCAAACTGTTCTCTATAATTTCTCTTCCTTCTTGTTTTGTTTTTATAATTTATAAAGGAAATATTTATTTTAATGTTACTGTTCTTAAAATATTTTATTTTTCATTGTTTCCTTTCCTCACTGGGCTATTTTCCCTGTTGGGGCCCCTGGGCTTATAGGATCCTGCTTTTCCAACTAGGGTTGTAGCTTAGCAATTAATAATAATAATAATAATAATAATAATAATAATAATAATCAGAAGAGCATGGGTTTAGGTGTAGTGAAACGTGGCTACAAATCACCGTAGACTTCATCAACTCCAGACTCTCCTGTTCTCTAACTGCTCGGTGGAGCTGGCACTCACCATTCCAAATAATTTGGGACAATGACAATAAGGACCTCAGAGAGAACATACCTCTGCCAACGACTCCTGAAAGAAAATTCCAAGACCTACATCTGGTAGTATCCAAACTCAAATCAAATCCTCCTTAGGCCAGCCCGCCCTTCGATGGTATTTGATTGAAATCACTTAATAACTTCGTGTGAACTCTGGCAGGCAATTAACCAATGAGAATAAACAGTTAAACTTGTACGATAGCTTCGACTCCACCAAGCTTTAATGTCGGGGTAATAAAAAGCATTGCCACGTTTGTGGTGGCCGATGTGGTAACGTCCCGTTCAAACTCGTTGGTTTCTTAGGTCCCTACAACCTCACCATCCTTGTGAGTTAAGGATGGGGGGTTTTAGGGGAGTCTAAAGGGCTACCTGCTGAGTAATCAGCAGCCATTGATTGACCCTCCATGGTCCTAGCTTGGGTGGAGAGGGGTCTTGAGCGCTAATCATATGTGTGTGTGTATATATATATATATATATATATATATTTATATACATATATATGTATATATACAAATATATATATATATATATATATATATAGTCAGTCTCTCAGTCTCTAGAGCATTGTCCTACTCAATAGGGCAATGCCACTGTCCCTTGCCTCTGCCATATATGAGCGGCCTTTAAACCTCTAAACCTTCAAATACTCATAAGACTAACTACCGAACTTCACCCCATTACCGCACAGCTCATTTGGCAGTAGCTATGACCCAAGTGTTAATTCGATTACATAACGAGACTTTAGTAGTATGAGCTTCGACCCGTCCTCTGGCTGGATGCCTGGATTCTGAATTTATAATTGGAATTGAGGGAGGGGGGGGGGAAGAAGCCTTTATTATGCCGTTAAGTCCTAGCCAACCAACGAGGAGAATCTTGTCCGAAAACGGTGGAGGTTACTGCTAGTCTCTACTACGCGTTAGCGCTCTCTCTCTCTCTCTCTCTCCTCTCTCTCTCTCTCTCTCTCCGTATTCAAAGTGCTCATGAAACACGAATCAAAGAAATATTTTCTCTCTCTCTCTCTCTCTCTCTCTCTCTCTCTCTCTCTCCGTATTCAAAGTACCCATGAAACACGAATCAAAGAATTATTCTCTCTCTCTCTCTCTCTCTCTCTCTCTCTCTCTTTCTCTCTCTCTCTCTCTCTCTCTCTCTCTCTCTCTCTCATCATTTTATTGCACTTTTGGAGTCATGCAACAGATATGTAAGAGGATTATTATTCATTATTAAACTCTCTCTCTCTCTCTCTCTCCTCTCTCTCTCTCTCTCTCTCTCTCTCTCCTTTCATCATCTTATTGCACTTTTGGAGTCATGCAACAAATATGTAAGAGGATTATTATTCATTATCAAACTCTCTCTCTCTCTCTCTCTCTCTCTCTCTCTCTCTCACACACACATACACATAAATCGTAGGGCCATGATAGAATCTGTTGTCTTTTCTTCAAATCATGAAGTTGATGTCCTAGACTGATTGTTAATATTTTTATGGGCTAATAAAATTAATATTAAAGGGAACGTGCTTAAATAAAGTGAATGCTGACTAATATAACTATAAATCTGTCATTCTAAACTACACAAATAAGCAAATGCAGATATTTAGGAGACTTAATATTATTATCATAGTAAACTGATAAAAACCTATAAGAAAAATGAAGTATAAAAACTGTTTTGAGGGAACATTCTAAGAACAAAACACCCTCAAAAAAAGGACATGATATTACTCAAACGTCCGTCGCTAGCAATCTACGGTTAAAGTTATTACTAATATTGTTAAATATACGAAGATTTACCAGCCCACTGAGCCAAACTTAACTCATAGAGAGCTGGTAATATTCTATATTTAAGACACTTTTTCACAATCCTTTAATATTTAATCCTCAGTTCAAAATCTTTAGGTCATCAAATAGGAATAAAGCTGAAGTATCCAGCTACTTTGACCTTTGACCTCCAACAAAAGCATAGGAAGAGGACCAGGGAGGATATATCTTGCGATAAAGTAAAATTAGTAGTTTATTATTATGAGAGTTACCTAGTAAAAATGGCCACCCACATTTATATAAATATTCTAAATCTCAGAGCTATATTTAGTTTGCCAATCAATTTTGCAATAGAACACCGGATAATTTTCATATAATGGTTATTACAACAACAACAACAACAACAACAACAACCACAACAACAACAACAACAACAAATACAGCTGTTTCCTACACAACTGCAGGACAAAAGACTCACAAATGTCCTTATTCATGTCTGCAGTTTGTCCGGTTTTCATCACCACGATGGCCAACTGCGGATTGGTGAAAGTTTGAGATTTTTGTCTGACCACTCTCGGCAAACCAACCTATTATGGGTGGTCCTGACTAGTACAGCTTTGCTGATCATGGCAATGTACAAAGTCTTCCACCACGATAGGGGAATTTCTCAAGTTGAACATAATTGTTATCAAATAAATTCTTAAAACCATTAAATAATTAATTTAAGTAAATCTATCTTCTTCACTTCTCCTTCCATAAGTAGGCCTCGCAATCCTGTAATTAAGCAATTAAATAATTGATGATTTAATTTAGTTATCGAACAAATTCGTAAACGATTAAGTAATTAATTTGAGTAAATCTATCTTCTTCACTTCTCCTTCCATAAGTAGGCCACTTAATCCTATGTAATTAATTATTTATTTATTTGATTGATTAAATTGATCCTATGCATCTAAGCTTGTCCCACAAAGTCCGCTTAATCGACTTATTTTTTATCCTTTCTTTCCATTCCACCAATATCTTAATCATATGTAATTAATTAATTAATCAATTAAATTAATCCAATATATCTAAACTTGTCCCACAAAGTCCTCTTAATCGACTTATTTTTATCCTTTCTTTCCATTCCACCAATCTCTTAATTCTATGTAACTAATTAATTAATCAATCAATCAATTAAATTAATCCAATATATCTAAGCTTGTCCCACAAAATCCTCTTAATCGACTTATTTTCTAATCTCTCTTCCTCATTCAACAATCTTTTTTTTTCTCTCTTTCACTCTCACTCTCAACTCCAACTCAATTTAATTTCTCTATCTAGCTCATCTTGTTATTAAACGGGGCTTCAGAATTTTAATTCTTTCCATGGCACTTTCAATCTCACAATCTCTTAAACTTATTTTCCTTTTTTTTTATTTCCTCGTCACCAGAAAACTCTTGAATATCTATCAAATCTGAAAAACCAGTTCAAGTTTTTTTTTCTCTCTCTCTGTTGGGATTTCGTGAGCTGTTTACGTTTTTGAATCTTCCATCCTTCGAGCATTGATTCGTACATGTTTTTCTTTAGTTCATACACACACGCGCGTGCAGACGCACACAAACAAACACACACGCACACACACTTACTCTTACATTTGCAGAGGGTAGGATTCGATACCAGTGCGGGTAGATATTTATATTTATTTGAACGCTATGTTGTGTTCATATATATATATATATATATATATACCTATATATATATATATATATATACATACCTATATATATATATATATATATACACTAATATATACATATATGTATATATGCATTATATATATACACACATATATATACCAATATATATATATACATATATGTATATATACATTATATATATACACATATATGTATATATACATATGTATATATATATAGATATATATATATATATAATATATATAATATATATGTAATTATATATATATATATATATATATATATATTTATATATATATATATATATATATATCCTCTTACGCCTATTGACGCAAAGGGCCTCGGTTAGATTTCACCAGAGAGCTTTCTTAACGTGACATGGTACAAGGTTTTACTTCCCGAAGAATATTGCAATACTCCCGTCCTCATCAAATGGTTACCCAATGTATCTGTCAGATGAACTACTTTACTACACAACAACAACAACAACAACAACAAATACAGCCGTTTTAATCCACAGCAGGACAAAGGCCTCAGACATGTCCTTATTCATATCTGAGGTTTGACCAATTTTCATTTCCACGCTGGCCAGTTGCGGGTTGGTGATGGTGGGACACTTATCTGATAACTCACAGCAAACCAACCTAGTATCGATGTCCCTGACTAGTATTCACTGATCATGGCAATTCACAAACCTCTTTATTATTATTATTATTATTATTATTATTACCTAAGCTACAACTCTAGTTGTTAGAGCAATATGATAAGACCAAGGGCTCCAACAGGGAAAAATATCTCAGCGAGGAAAGGAAATAAAGACAAAAAACGATATAACAGGTAATGAACAATTAAAATAAAATATTATATAAATGCAATAACAACATTAAAACAAATATTTCATATATAAACTATAAGAAGATTCTAAAGATACACCACCCCCACCCCCCAACTCAGAAAGGGTCTTATCATAACAAAAATTTGACTGTCATTCTAAAATGAGATTACAGAGAATAGCAAAAGTTTGCTCAAGTATGATACGCAAGTGTCTATGACGGCGACGAAGCCCTCGCCACAAACATTATCCTCAGGCAAAAAACTTTTTTTTTTTTTTTTTTTTTTTTTTTTTTTTTTTTTTTTTTTTTTTGAAAAAGCTTCAAACTGGCATCTTGCTTTCGCCAAATTTTTACAGCGACTTTAACAACACCTTTGCAACTTTCCCGACCAGATAGTGGGTAAAAGATTTAATCTTTTCAGATACTTGGGATGGAGGGGGGAAGGCTTTAGCGTCATCCAATATAACATGAACTGTTGCATAAAATACATACATACATATATAAATACATACATATAGACACACACACACACACACACATATATATATATATATGTGTGTGTGTGTGTGTGTGTGTGTGTTTGTATTGAATACATATAAATATATATACCAGTAAATATATTCATGTGTGTGTATGGATATGAATAAAAATATAACTATATATATATACACACACACACACACATATATATATATATATATATATACTGTACATATATATATATATATATATATATTTATTTATTTATATTTATAGGAAACATATACTAAATAATATATACCTATATACAAGTCTATATAAATATATTAATATAAACAAAAACGTATTTAAGTGTAATAATTAAAACAATGTACTTTATATATATATATATATATATAGAGAGAGAGAGAGAGAGAGAGAGAGAGAGAGAGAAAAGGCATTTTAGCACATATTTGTAGCCCATTGGCTTTCAAATAAACTCTCCCTATATGCAGCAAGAGGATGAGTGAGGGCGAGCAACGCACGAAAGGATATCAAAGGGAGAGAGAGAGAGAGAGAGAGAGAGAGAGAGAGAGAGAGAGGTGCTAACGAGATCTGGGGGATTTCTGAGTGGCGTCCTGTGTTGGGTTGAGGGAGAGACTTTGCCAGAAACTATTTCTTTTATTATTGTGTTCTGTTTCTCGATTTAAATATACAGAAAAGTGTAATTCGAAGGTGTTTGATTATTTTCTCTTAAGAATAAAACTATTTTCACAAACAATTCGAATAGAAACAATTCTATATTCATCTATGAATAATGTATTTCATTAAATTTGTGGGAGATAATGTATAACATCAATATTATGTGATGAATTAGTATTAATATTAGTAATACTTCCCAAGCTACAACCTAGTTGGAAAAGCAGGATGCTATAAGCCCAGGGGCCCCCAACAGGGAAAATAGCCCAGTGAAGAAGGAAACAAGGAAAAATAAAATATTTTAAGAGTAATAACATTAAAATAAATATTTCTTAAATAAACTATAAAAACTTTAACAAAACAAGATGAAGAGAAATTAGATAGAACAGAGTTCTATTATTATTATTATTATTATTATCATTATCAATATTATTATCATTACTAAGCGATAACCCTTGTTGGAAAGCAGGATGCTATGAGCCCAAGGGGTTCAACAGGGAAAAATAGCCCAGCGAGGAAAGGATATAAAAGAAATAAATAAACTATAAGAGAAGTAAATATCATTTAAAATGAAATATTTCAATGACAGTAACAACAGCAAAACAGATATTTCACATATAAACTATAAAAAGACTTATGTCAGCCTGTTCAACATGAAAACATTTGCTGCAAGTTTGAACTTTTGAACTTCTACACTAGCGGATTTGGAATAGTTATTATGTTTTTGAAATAATTAATAAAAAAATGATTTATAGTGAAAACTACATGGAAAGTTTATAGCAGAAGGAGTACACAGTCAAATCCTTTAGGTGTTTACGAGAAGGAAATAAACTAATAATTTAACATGAAGGATACAGATATCCTGAAATAGATAGTTCGTGTAAGGTAATAATGTGGTATCCTATTGAAAACGTCCATTCCTGATAATCTGCTGGACTTGGGTTCGAGACCCGCTCAGGCTCGATAGTGTTACTTCAGTGTTACAAACCTCACTATCCATGTGAACTAAGGCTGTGGGATTTCGGGGAACATATACCCCCGCTCAAGCACGATAGTTTCTTGTAGTGTCTGCAACCTCACCATCCCTGAGAGTTAAGGATCGGGGTTTTGGGTAGAGCATATGGATCTAAATGCTGAGTCATCAGAAGCCATTGCCTGGCTCTCTCTGGTTCTAGCTTGGGTGGAGAGGGGTATTAGGAACTGATCATATATGGATGTGTGGTCAGTCTCTGGGGTATTACCACTCGGGCATTCATGAGCAAGCTTTAAACTTATTTCAAAATCTGGTAAAAGAAAGTAACCTTTAAACTTATGTCAAAATCTGTTAAAAGAAAGTGACCTTTTAAACCTATCTTAAAATCTGGTAAAAGAAAGTAACCTTTAAACTTATTCAAAAATCTGGTAAAAGAAGGTAACCCTTAAACTTATTTCAAAATCTGGTAAAAGAAAGTAACCTTTAAACTTATGTCAAAATCTGTTAAAAGAAAGTGACCTTTTAAACCTATCTTAAAATCTGGTAAAAGAAAGTAACCTTTAAACTTATTCAAAAATCTGGTAAAAGAAGGTAACCCTTAAACTTATTTCAAAATCTGGTAAAAGAAAGTAAGCTTTAAACCTATTTCAAAATCTGGTAAAAGAAGGTATCCTTTAAACTTATTTAAAAATCTGGTAAAAGAAGGTAACCTTTAAACTTATTTCAAAATCTGGTAAAAGAAAGTGTCCTTTCAACTTATTTCAAAATCTGGTAAAAGAAAGTAACCTTTAAACTTATTTAACAATCTGGTAAAATAAAGTAAGCTTTAACTTATTGGAAAATCTGGTAAAAGAAAGTAAGCTTTAAACTTATTTCAAAATCTGGTAAAAGAAAGTGATCTTTAAACTTATTTCAAAATCTGGTAAGAGAAAGTAACCTTTAACTTATTTCAAAATATGGTAAAAGAATGTAACCTTTAACTTATTCCAAAATCTGATAAAAGAAAGTAACCTTTAAATTTATTTCCTAATCTGGTAAAAGAAAGTAACCTTTAAATTTATTTCAAAATCTTGCACAAGAAAATAACCTTTAAACTTATTTCAAAATCCGGAAAAAAAGACAAGCCCCGTAGCTTAATTACTGCTATAAAAACAACATGAATAATAATAAAAAAAAACAAATGTATGGTAAAAATACATAGACAATAATAGTTATAAATACAAACAGAAAATATGTACGGAAGAACAAAAAAAAAAATGTATGGTAAAAATACATAGACAATAACAGTTATACATACAAAGGCTGTTGGATTGAGTTCAAAGAAAAGAAGAATAAACAGAAGAAATGGGAAAAACCGAGAAGAAAAGAAGAACTCTTTCAGAGGGACAACTTTCAAGTCTAACGAAGTCGAGATGCGTTTTAATGGTTGTAAACTGACAGGTAAGGACTAAAAACTGGCGGCGGAGAAGAAGAAAACTTTATGTTTTCCGGAATATATATATCTGGGAGTGATTTGCTGAATTTGATGTGGGAGGGAAGAGAATGCGCGTGTGGATGTAACAAAAGATGGGTAGTGCACGCAAGCACAGATATACACACACGCGCGTGTGTGTGTATGTATATGTATATGTGTGTATATATATATATATATATATATACACATATATATATTGTATGTATATAATGTATATATATAAATATTGTATATATATAATGTATATATATAAATATTGTATATATATATATATATATATATATATTTTATTTATATATACATATATACAAAATATTTATTGATATACATATATATATATATATATATACATACATACATATATATATATATATATATATACATATATATATATATATATATATATAAACATTCAAAACAACTACAAATGCAGCCATTTTTAACCAACTGCAGGACAAACACCCCAGACATGTCCTTTTTCATGTCTGGGGTTTG
>NC_090726.1:204576783-204594283 GCF_036898095.1 Palaemon carinicauda
GAGAGAGAGAGAGGAGAGAGAGAGAGAGAGAGAGAGAGAGAGAGAGAGAGAGAGAGAGAGAGAGAGAAAAGCAGCCGATTTGATAAGGAAACAAGGTATCATAATAAATTAAAATAGTGCTTCTATGTATCCTTTAAAAGACAAAAACAACTTATTCTTATCTAAAAACAAATTTGCAACATATTAACAGTTGCAGTGATGAAAAAGAAAAAAAAAATTGATTCCATATCCACCTTATAAAATACCATTAATTTGAAGGTGAAATTTGTAAGGCTTTCGTTAGAATCAAAATGACCAGACTGTTAGAGTTCTCTTGCTTGAGGGTATGCTCAGGCACGGTATTCTATCTTAAATCTCTTCCTATTGTTTTCTTTCAAGTTTAGCTAGTTTATAAATAAAAGAGTTCCTTTAATGTTGTTATTGTTCTTGAAATATTTTATTTTTTATTGTTCATTACTTCTCTAGTAGTTTATTTGTATTTTTATTTCCTTTCCTCACTGGGCTATTTTCCCCTGTTGGGGCTCCTAGACTTATAAATCCGGCTTTTCCAACCAGGGTTGTAGCTTAGCAAATAATAATGATGATGATAATAATAATAATAATAATAATAATAATAATAATAATGATGATGATGATGATGATGATGATGATGATGATGATGATGATGATGATGATGATAATAATAATAATAATAATGATGATAATAATAATGATGATTATAATGATAATAAAAATAATAACAACAACAATAATGATGATGATAATTATAATAATAATAATGATAATAATAACAATAATAATACCAAACCTCCAATGGATATAATTATCCACAACAAACAAGCAATTTATTAACTAATCGTAACAATTGATATATATAAATAATTAATCCCATCATGTAGTTCCCCTTGCACCAAATAAAAAAGAAATAAAGAAACCGAAGTAATATAAATAATAAATAGAATAATAATAATCATGATTCCTACCAATCACAAGCTTAGCTAGTTCCATTCTTCCCGATATCAGAAACTCGTCCCTTTATTTATTTCAATATTCATTATCTATCATATCTATTATCTATCATATCCCCCCCCCCCGGGGGGCATTTTCCAACCCGATCAGTAAGGCTCCCTTTTATCGCTGGCCATATCGTAAACAAACACATCTGTAGGTTCCCATCAATCAAGAGACATTACTCTCCCCCTTGCAATAAACCGCATTCTCTCTCTCTCTCTCTCTCTCTCTCTCTCTCTCTCTCTCTCTCTCTCTCTCTCTCTCTCTCTCTCTCTCTCTCTCGTTTTCATCAATTTAATCGTTTCGTACTTCTGCCATCTCTTCTTCTCCCCTTGCTATCTCATTTGTCATTTTTTTCCTTATATTACGCATGAATCTCAGCGTGATGCATGAGAGAGAGAGAGAGAGAGAGAGAGAGAGAGAGAGAGAGAGAGAGAGAGAGTGAGAGATTTTAGGGTTATAGACTGGGGGATTCCATGAGGACAGTATGGTTAAAGACTAGATTAGATGGGAAGGGGATATGACTAAGTCATTATGGGGTATGAAATATTAAAGAGATGTATTGTATTTCATATCCAGCTCTAACAAAACACAAAAATATACAGTATATATATATATATATATATATATATATATATATTCTTAGTCATGTCTGGAGTTTGGGCACCATCACCACTTTAGTCTGATCATTCACAGCAAACCAACCTAGTATGGGTGGCCCTGACTAGTATAGTTTTGCTGATCATGGCGATACACATACACACTACCTAATGCATCCCATATATATATATATATATATATATAATATATATATATATATATATATATATATATATATATATAATATACACACACACACGTCTCCCCAGGTAAATCCTGAATTGCAGTTAGCAGTTAGGTTCCGACTTCTTTTGAACCTCTAGTAGCATGGTTGGAAGCGACCTACCCTTTCATTTGAAATGGCTAGGGTTCGATCCCAAGTATGAGGTAGAAATTTATTTTTATTTGAGCACGATATTGTGTTGATACATATATATATATATATATATATATATATATATATATATATATATATATATATATAGATAGATATATATATATGTATATATATATATATATATATATATGTATATATATATATATATATATATATATATATATATATATATATATATATATATATATATATATACTGTGTTCATATACAATATATTCGAGCAAATCTCACTTTCCTCTCCAATGTAAACAGCCTGTCTTCAATGATGAGAGAAATTAACTCAAAGGTAATGAGAGAAATTTCCCAAACGATGATGAGAGAAATTCTCCTAAATATGAGAGAAATTTATCTAAAGATGGGAGAAATTCTCCAAAGATGATGAGAGAATTTACCCCAAAGATAATGAGAGAATTTCCCCCAAAGAAAATGAGAGGAATTTCCCCAAAGATAACGAGAGAATTTACCCCAAAGATAATGAGAGAATTAACCCCAAAGATGAGAGAAATTCACTCAAAGCTAATGAGAGAAATTCCCCCAGAGATGATGAGAGAAATTCACCCAAAAGATAATGAAAGAAATTTATCCAAAAATGAGAGAAATTCACCAAAAGACAATGAGAGAAATTCTCCCAAAGATGAGAGAAATTCACCAAAATAAAATGAAAGAAATTCTCCCAAAGATGAGAGAAATTCATCAAAATATAATGAAAGAAATTCTCCCAAAGATGAGAGAAATTCACCAAATTATAATGAAAGAAATTCTCCCAAAGATGAGAGAAATTCACCAAAATATAATGAAAGAAATTCTCCCAAATATGAGAGAAATTCACCAAAAGATAATGAAAGAAATTTATCCAAATATGAGAGAAATTCACCAAAAGATGATGAGAGAAATTTTCCCAAAGATGAGAGAAACTCACCCAAAAGATAATGAAAGAAATTCTCCCAAAGATGAGAGAAACTCACCAAAATATAATGAGAGAAATTCTCTCAAAGATGAGAGAAACTCACCAAAAGCTAATGAGAGAAACTCCAAATGGAAGCAATGCATTTAAAAAAATAATAATAATTGCACAATGAAAAGGATAAAATTCAACTATTGTGGGCATACTGATGAAATTAATTGGCCTTATCGCAAAAACAAACAACATAACGCAATGGGTAAACCGTAAGCAACATAAGAAGAAGCTTGCAATAATGATATTCAATTAAATGCGTAAATACATTTGTTCTCTCATTTTTTTTCAATGAAAGCCAAAATCAATATTGCTAATTAACTTCTCAAACCGGAAGCAAATTTAAGACCTACAGCTTGAGTAGTAAAAGCCGATCATAACAAAGCAGTATTTCAATCTCTAATTACTAATATATTTAGGTTAATTGTTCTCATTTGACTTGTATGTGTGTGTGCTGGGAAGTAAATGACGTTTATATAAATTTAGAAACACTATATATATATATATATATATATATATATATATATATATATATATATATATAATATATATATATATATATATATATATATATATATATATATATACAAACATGTATATAATGTATATACATATATATATATATATATATATATATGTATATATATATATATATTTATATTTATACATACATGTATATATATACATATACATATATATATATATATATATATATATATATATATATATTTATACATACATATACATTTATATATATTTATATACATATAAACACAGTATATATATATATATATATATATATATATATATATATATATATATATATATATAATTTATATATGATATATAATATATATATACTATACATATATACTGTATATTATATATATACATATTCATATACATATAATACATACATACTGTATACATCGATAAGACCTTTTATCTTCTTATAGTACTTTTATTGAGATAACGCTTCTTGATCCATTTCCCTCGATATACAAAGCAAAAACTATGACCCAGTCACAACCTGGTGAGAGGTAGATTGGGAAGCACAACGGAGATACTAAAATCCAGAGGAAAATAAAGTTAATGGACGATAAAATTTTATGTATTGAAAATAAAATTAACATTAAAGAAAGAACTATTTGAATAGCACATCATCATAACCAGCTGTAAGTAGCCCACTGCAGAACAAAGGCCTCGGATATATCCTTCCCCTCGTTCTGTTTATGGTGTCTGTTTATGGTCTTTCTATGCCAGTGTATACTATAAAATTTTCTATACATCGTTTTCTCCTCCTTCCCCTGCTTCTTTTACAATCTCTAGGGACCTATTTTGTTATTTTCTCATTATTATTATTATCATTAATTACTAAGCTACAACCCTAGTTGGAAAAGCAAGATACTATAAGCCCAGGGGCCCCAACAGGGAAAATAGCCCAGTAAGGAAAGGGAACAAGGAAAAATTAAATATTTCAATAACAGTAACACTAAAATAAATATTTCCCATATAAACTATAAATACTTTAACAAAACAAGAGGAAGAGAAATAAGACAGAATAGTGTGCCCGAGTGTTCTTTCAAGCAAGAGAACTCTAATCCAAGACAGTGGAAGAACATGGTAAAGAGGCTATGGCACTACCCAAGACTAGAGAACAATGGTTTGATTTTGGAGTGTCCTTCTTCTAGAAGAGCTGCTTACCAAAGCTAAAGAGTCTCTTCTACCCTTACCAAGAGGAAAGTAGCCAATGAACAATTGGAGTGCAGTAGCTAACCCCTTGGGTGAAGAAGAATTGTCTATAGTCTGTCTTTCTGATTATATGTCCTGCTAATGGACATGTTAGAATATCCTCTACTTTACTTTGCTCTCGTAACTATGTTGCTCTTTTTCTGTCTCTTACTGTTAATCCCATAATTATTCTTTCCAGAGCTCTTTGAGATGTAACTAGTTAATGTTCTAAGGCTTTAGCAAGGCTAAAAAAATTTTTTATACTTTAGTTAACACTGGTATGACCATCAGATTGACAACTTTTCTTTTTAGAGAAAGTGGCATTTTACATTTCATAATCTCAATTTGCTTACCAAAAGCTCTTTCTGGATTATATTAATATAATTCCCAAATGATGTAATTTCAGTTCCATGTAATGAAGAGGGTGGACTGAAAGTGTTTCTTATGAATTGGTTAATATTGATATGACCATCTGATTAACTGCTTTTCTTTTTAGAGAAACTGGCATTTTACTTTTCATAATCTCATTCTATTAGCCAAAATATTTCCATTGATTATATTGATATAATTCCCAAATAATGTAATTCAAGTTCCATCTAATTAAGAGGGTGTGCTGAAAGTCTTTCTTGTGAATTAGTTAATACAGGTAGGGCAATATAACTCCCAAATGATGTATTTTCAGTTCCATGTAATGAAGAGGGTGGACTGAAAGTGTTTCTTATGAATTAGTTAATATTGATATGACCATCTGATTAACTGCTTTTCTTTTAGAGAAAGTGGCATTTTACTTTTCATAATCTCATTCTGTTAGCCAAAATATTTCCATTAATTATATTGATATAATTCCCAAATAATGTAATTCAAGTTCCATCTAATTAAGAGGGTGTGCTGTAAGTCTTTCTTATGAATTAGTTAATACAGGTAGGGCCATCTGATTAAATACTTTTTTCTTATTTTTTTAAGAAAGTGGCATTTTACTTTTCATAATCTCATTTTGCTACCCAAAAGCTTTCCATGGATTATATTAATATAATTCGCAAAGGATGTAATTTCAGTTCCATCTAAAAGTGTTTCTTAAGCATTATTTAATATTAGTATGACCATCTGATTAAATACTTTTCATTTTAGAGAAAGTGGTATTTTACTTTTCATAATCTCATTTTATTAACCAAAAGCTCTTTATGGATTATAATATAATACCCAAATGATATAATTTCAGTTCCATCTAATCAAGAGTTTGAACTGAAAGTATTTGATTAGAATCATATGAAATTCTAATTATCTATCTCGTCTGTGTGATTAGATTTATGTTAATTAATCAATGAATAACCCATATTAAGGCCTCCAATGACAATGGCCGTTCTCATTTAAGAATACGTTAACAAAGAGGAGTCTTTGTAATTAGTATTTCGTCAAAGGTGGTTAATAATATTAAAATTAGTTTCATTTACACCTAATTCATATTAAAATTAGTTTTAATACACATAATTCATATTAAAATTAGTTTTAATACAATAATTCATATTAGAATTAGTTTCATTACACCTAATTCATATCAAAATTAGTTTTAATACACATAATTCATAGGCAAATTAGTTTCATTACACCTAATTCATATCATTATCGTCATCTATACCATTCTCTTCTTTAACATAATAATAATAATAATAATAATAATAATAATAATAATAATAATAATAATCCATGTTGGAACCCTTGGGCTTATAGCATCCTGCTTTTCCAACTAAGGTTGTAGCTTAGCAAATAATAATAATAATAATAATAATAATAATAATAATAATAATAATAATAATAATAACAACAACAATAATAATAATAATAATAAATTTTATTTATTTCCTTATTTAATTTCCTCACTGGGCTATTTTTCCCTGTTGAAGCCTCTGGGTTTATAACATCCTGCTTTTCCAACTAGGGTTGTAGCTTACCAAGTAGTAATAATAATAATAATAATAAAGTTTATTTATTTCCTTATTTAATTTCCTCACAGAGGTATTTTTCCCTGTTGAAGCCCCTGGGTTTATAACATCCTGCTTTTCCAACCAGGGCTGTAGCTTAGCAAGTAATAATAATAATAATAATAATAATAATAACAATAATGATAATAATAATAATAATAATAATAATAATAATAATAATAATAACCTCTCCCATTCTCTCTCCCCTCCAACAGACATCGAATGCATCAAGATCGTGGAGATGCACGTCCCATCGCCGGTCATGGCCGGCGATACGGTTCGCCTACAATGCGACTACGACCTCCAATCAGACGTACTGTATTCTCTCACGTGGTGGCGCGAACAGAAGATGTTCTACCAGTACAGTCCGACCTCCAGCAAGGAGAAGTCGAAGTTCGACTCCAATGGGATCGATGTTGACGTGAGTATAGAAAGAGTTTACGATAATGGGATCGCCTGTTGAAAGTTCGGCGAATGCCGGGGACGGCTATGGCCCAGGGGACCTGTTTTAAGCTTGGTGTTCAGATAGAAGTGTTTTGGGCTTGTTTCTTTTATTCTCTGCGGATGAATTAGTTATGTTTTGTGCCGTGTTTATGCCTTACTAGTGTACACGATCCGTCAAAAACTACCGAGTAGTCGTAGTCGTATGTCTGGCAATGCCACTGAGTGTGACAGGAAAGATATTCATATAGAAGTATTTTTTATATGTTTTTAGCTTGGTGTTCAGATAGAAGTGTTTTGGGCGTGTTTCTATTTATTCTCTGTGGATATATTAGTTCTATTTTGTGCCGTGTTTATGCCTTACTAGTGTACACGATCCGTAAAAAATTACCGAGTAGTTGTGTGTATGGCAATGCCACTGAGCGTGACAGGAAAGATATTCATATAGAAGTATTTTGGATATGTTTTTAGCTTGGTATTAATATAAGCGTTTTAGACATGTTTTTGTTTTTTATTCCCTGCAGATGTATTAGTTCTGTTTTGTACCATGTTTATGCCTTACTAGTGTATGCGATCCATCAAAAATTATAACTAAATATTTAGATATATATTCACAAACACAGATTCGACCCTTCCCACCCCCTTCTCATTTCCCAACTGTTAATATCAGGGTACCCCCACAGGGGTATGACTACTCTCTGTCTCTCTCTCTCTCCCTCTATCCGAGGGAAGGAAGACCGAGTAGACATACGTCAGGCAATGCCAATCAACGTGACAAGAATGATATATATATATATATATATATATATATATATATATATATATATATATATATATAAATATATATATACACATATAAGTAGTAGTAGGTTGGCCAGGACACCAGCCACCCGTTGAGATACTACCGCTAGAGTTATGGGGTCCTTTGACTGGCCAGACAGTACTACATTGGATCTTTATCTCTGGTTACGGTTCACTTTCCCTTTACCTACACATACACCGAACAGTCTGGCATATTCTTTACAGATTCTCCTCTGTCCTCATACACCTGAGAACACTGAGATTACCAAACAATTCTTCTTCACCCAAGGGGTCAACTACTGCACTATAATTGTTCAGTGGCTCCTTTCCTCTTGGTAAGGGTAGAAGAGACTCTTTAGCTGTGGTAAGCAGCTCTTCTAGGAGGACACTCCAAAATCAAACCAGTGTTCTCTAGTCTTGGGTAGTACCATAGCCTCTGTACCATGGTCTTCCACTGTCTTGGGTTAGAGTTCTCTTGCTTGAGGGTACACTCGGACACACTATTTTATCTAATTTCTCTCTTTCTTGTTTTGTTATAATTTTTATAGTTTATATAAGAAATATTTATTTTAATGCTGTTGCTATTCTTAAAATATTTCCTTTTTCCTTTTTTCCTTTCCTCACTGAGCTATTTTCCCTGTTGGGGCCCCTGGGCTTATAGCATCCTGCTTTTCCAACTAGGGTTGTAGCTTATCAAGTAATAATAATAATAATAATAATAATAATACATATATGTACACACACACACACACACACACACACATATATATATATATATATATATATATAAAACCAGACATGTTACTCTTTATTATATAGGGATGATTACTGCAGAAGTTGTTCAATTCGGTTTCAAGAGTGAGAAAGTGGGGGACTACATACAACAACAACAACAACATATACAGCCGCTTCTAGTCAGGGGATACTACTGTATATACAAATGTATGAAAATATGAACATTACTCTTAACAATGAATAGTTCAGTAACTTATGTAGCTTATACAAACTTCATAGGTGCTTAGAGAAACATTAATTCCTTAGCAATACGTATTTCATACACCAAACACTCCTAATGATCAGTATATATATATATATATATATATATATATATATGGTTAGTTTCTAGAGCACTGCCCTGCTAAGGCATTGTTAATGTCCCTTGCCTCTGTCATTCATGAGTGACCTTTATATTTTTAAACCTTGGGGTGGTCAAGAGAAATTCATTCAAATCATAAAATCATTTGAATGACACTATAAACATTTCATAACCTGCTTCAAACGTTGTTTCTAACTCAGAATTTTTGTACAAATTAAAAAATTTATTTCCGACAAATTTCAATTCATTCGGTTCTAATATCAGGGAACAGGAGACCAAAATATAAATTTTTGTCCGAAAAAAAAAAAAAAAAAAAAAAAAAAAAAAAAAAAAAAAAAAAAAAAAACCACTCAAATCATTTCAAAGGTATCAAAAATAGTTTAAATGCACATGTGCATTTGCCCATTCGACCTTTGCGTCAAACTTAAGGTCATTTGGCATAGAAATGACGATACCTGGAAAAATCTAATCAATTTTATCCTTCAAATAAATGGTAATTTATTGACGACGGAACGAAGTCAAATAATGAACATATGTTTTGCCTTGTCAGGCGATTGCGGTCTTTCAAAAAATATATAATCAAACGTTGAAAAAAAAAAAGTTCCAAATATGGAGTGCCCCACCCCCCGCCCGCCAAAAAAAAAAGAAAAAAATATATAAATATGAAGTCATGCAATGAAGGTGCTTAAAATAGAATGCATGTGATATAGTCCATAATCAAACGTTGAAAAAAAAAAAAAAAAAGTTCCAAATATGGAGTGCCCCACCCCCCGCCCGCCAAAAAAAAAAGAAAAAATATATAATTATGAAGTCCTGCAATAAAGGTGCTTAAAATAGAATGCATGTGATATAGTCCATAATCATTCCAGACAAACAGAGCAGAAATATTCATCATAAAATTACCACCGTGAATTATTTCACCCAATGGCCAAGAACTTATCACAAGACTTGCCGCATTAATTCCAGAATTAAAAATCAAGTCACTTACTGAATCTGGAACTTAACTTTTGATTCCCAAAATCCATAGTGAAAGAAATTAACTAATCAAATCTGGAACTTACCTTTTGAATCTCAAATTACAGAATGAAATAATTAAATAACTAATTAAATATGGAAGTTACCTTTTGATTCTCAAATTCCAATAAAATAAATAACTAATTAAATCTGGAACTTACCTTTAGAATCTCAAATTACAGAATGAAATAATTAAATAACTAATTAAATCTGGAAGTTACCTTTTGATTCTCAAATTCCAAAATAAAATAATTAACTAATTAAATCTGGAACTTACCTTCTGGTTCTCAAATTCCAGAATGAAATTATTAAGTAAATAATTAAATCTGGAACTTTATCTTCTGATTCTAAAATTCCAGAATAAAATAATTGGATAACTAATTAAATTTGGAACTTTTCCTTTTAAAATTCAAATTCTAGAATGAAATAATTAAATAACTCATTAAATCTGGAACTTACCTTTCTGATTCTCAAAAAGCAGCCGTCGCCCACTTCTTGAAAAGCACATGCCAAAAACTGCAAAATATAAAAAAAGCTTTTGTAAATATTTGATAACAATTATGTCTGTAAAAACTGTTTTTCTGTATTTTATTTCATGCAGTTTCTGTAAAACCTATACTAAATTTTTTTCTACTGAGGTCCCATTTTAGCTCGGAAAAGTTTCCCACTAGCTGATTGGTTAGAATTATTTTGTCCAACCAATCAGCCATTTGGAAACTTTTCCGAGCTAAAAGGGCACCCTTGGGAGTCAGTGCAAATTCGCCTCCTTAAAAATAATTGAGTATAACTGATGGAAAAATGCCTAAGTTTGCCATAATCTATTAACTCATATTGCCTTATATTGTCGTTCTAAAATATGTCGAAGAGCGAATCTTAAAAAAGGTATAGATAAAAATTAACAGGTTATCTAAATGGGATATAATATTTAAGACGAAACCTGCCAATTCAAGTGTAAAAAATATATTTCTTTCTATTCTCTATGCCCTATATTGTAGTTCTATAAGATGTCAAAGAACAAATCTTGTAAAGGCTTAATTAATAATTAGCAGGTTATCTAGATAGGATTTATATAATAATATCGGAAAGTATTAGTTTATAACATAGCAATTCTCCTTTCTGTATATCCCCTCTGTCCAGCTCTCACATCTTCATACATATAACATTTGGTCTGTGAAACTTTGAGCTAACAAAGCCGGAGAATTTAAATACTTTTCGTGGTTTATTTTTCATAGTTGAAAGGAAGACTTCTCTATAACCCACACACTGAAATTAATACACAGTTTCCCCTCTGTATTTTGAGTGAAGTTCAATTTATGTATCTTCTAAATTAAAAAAAAAAAGGCTGATTTTTTTATATTAGTTACATCACAAAACCTTATGCTAGTTATTAATTAACACACCGTAAATGAAAAATGGAAATACTTTTACATTTTAAAGCCTTTGGATTACAACTATATATTTTCTAGAGACACCCATACACACGTATATATATAAATAAATATTATATGCATATATATATATATATATATATATATACATATGTCTATACATAGTATATATAGATATGGATATATATACAACATATAATGATTACATATGCATATATATATATATATATATATATATATATACATATACATATATATAAACACATATACTCATATATATATATATATATATATACATATACATATATATAAACACATATACTCATATATATATATATATATATATATATCGTTAGCCAATATATCAGATACGTCTTTTTAAAAAACCATGTACTGCACTTTCGTTTTCATTTCATTATTAATAGAGAGAGAGAGAGAGAGAGAGAGAGAGAGAGAGAGAGAGAGAACCTGTATTTTGTACAGATATGCATTGTGCGAAACGGAAAAATAACTAGAGGACCAGTCACAGGAGGACATAAGATTTCTGAAGGGAATTAATGGACCCCACGTCTAAAAAATGTCATTTATTTCAACTTTGGACATTGATATATACATATTCTTGTATATGAAAAACTTTGTATATACTAAACGATTTGAAAGGAATATAAAGTAGGTTATTAACATAATCACCTCCTCGACTATTAAACTAAAATGAATAAAAAAAAAAGGAAATATAAACTTGCATCCAAAAAATATGAATTTACTCGCAATTTTGAAACATCAACTCGTGTTTATTAATTTTTCTCACAAACGCCATAATTCATAAGAAAAAGACAGTGGTATTTCACGTGTAACCTCATCGACTATTAAAATAAAAAAATCAAATATAGCTTTCACAAACAAATACACTCGCAAATTTGGTAAACCTCCTAGTGTATGTATATATATATATATATATATATATATATATATATATATATATATATATATATATATATATACATGTATATATATATATATATATATATATATATATATATATATTTATATATATATATATATATATATATAAACTTTATTTATACGTATGTATATATATATAATATATATAAAGCCTATTTCACAAGAGAAAGACAATGACATCCCAGATATAACCTCATCTATTAAAATAAAATAAAATATATATACACTCGCTTCCCATCCAATATAAATACACTCACAACTGGTAAACTAACACGTATATAATATATACATGTCACAAAGGCCACATTTCACAAGATAAAAAAAAATGACATTCCTGCTATAACCTCATAGATTACTAAAATTAAATAAAATAAAAAAATATAAATGAATTATACTCTCGCATCTCCCCAAAAAATAAATATACTCGCAAATCTGAAAAACCAACGCGTTTAAATATACATTTCACAGACGCCATATTTCAGAAGAGAAAGACAATGACATTCCAGCTGTAACCTTATTTCGCATCCTTTCAGTCTGTTGATCTTGAATTCCCCTTTTCGCGACGACCCAAGTCAACCCTCCTCCTATTCTGTCTGAGATTCCACGAGTCCCATTCCAGCCATTAACCATGTCACCACCCGCACCGCCTTCCCTAAGAACGGATGTCTCCGAATGATGTCCTCTTGAGATGTTAACGAATGATGTTCCAAAGGGGCTCTTGGCTTCAGAGAGAATATTCTTATTTTGGAGCCCGGACTGGCACAGCATTCGGTTGTCTTTGTCGTGAGGATGTGATGAACAGGGAGATGCTAAAGGCGCCTTTTACGAATATCCATGCACGTCAGTGGATGCATATTTGCCATAAACGATTACGGTTTAATACTGTTTACGCATTCCGGATTAATCAATTTTGAAAATTCCGGTTTCACCCTGCTTGCTTGTTTCGATTTAATCCTTTTTCCGCATTCCGGTTTAAACCTGCCAGTGCATTCCGGATTAATCCTGCCTGTGCATTCCGGTTTAATCCTGCTTGTGCGTTTCAGTTTAATCCTGCCTGTGCATTCCGGATTAATCCTGCTTGTGCATTCCAGTTTAATCCTGCTTGCGCATTCCGGTTTAATCCTGCCTGTGCATTCCGGTTTAATCCTGCCTGTGCATTCCAGTTTAATCCTGCCTGTGCATTCTAGTTTAATCCTGCTTGCGCATTCCGGTTTAATCCTGCCTGTGCATTCCGGTTTAATCCTTTTTCCGCATTCCGGTTTAAACCTGCCAGTGCATTCCGGTTTAATCCTGCTTGCGCATTCCGGTACAGTCCTTCTCGCAAATTCCGGTTTCCCCCTGGTTGCTTGTCTTAATTTAATCCTTTTTCCACATTCTGGTTTAAACCTGCTTGTGCATTCCGGTTTAATCCTGATTGGGCATTCCGGTTGAACCCTGCTTGTGCATCCCGGTTTAATCCTGCTTGAGCATTCCGGTTTAATCCTGCTTGCCCATTCCGGTTTACCCCTTCTTGCGTGCGCATTCCAGTGTAATCCTTTCAGTGCATTCTGGTTTAACCCAGCTTGTGTATTCTGATTGGACATTCTGGTTTAATACTTCATGCTCATTGCAGTTTAATCCTGCTTGTGCATTATCCTGCTTGTGCATTGGTTTAATCCCTCTTGCGCATTCAGGTTTAATCCTGCTTGCGTAGTCCTTTTTAGCCTTGTTTGCGTATTCCAGTTTAATCTTGCATGCGCATTCCAGTTTAATGCTGCTTGCGATTCCAGTTTAATCCTGCTAGTGCATGCAGGTCTTATCCTGCTTGTGCATTCTGGTTTAATCCTGCTTGTGGATTCTAGTTTAATCCTGCTTGCGCATTCTGATTTAATATTGTACGTGCATTACAGTTTAACCCTGCTTGTGCATTCCAGTTTAATCTTCCTTGCACATTCCAGTTTAATCCTGCTTGCGCAATCTGGTTTAATCCTGCTTGCGCATTCTGGTTTAATCCTGCTTGCGCATTCCAGTTTAATCCTGCTTGCGCATTCCAGTTTAATCCTGCTTGTGCAATCTGGTTTAATCCTGCTTGCGCATTCTGGTTTAATCCTGCTTGCGCATTCTAGTTTAATCCTGCTTGTGCAATCTGGTTTAATCCTGCTTGCGCATTCTGGTTTAATCCTGCTTGCGCATTCCAGTTTAATCCTGTTTGTGCAATTTGGTTTAATCTTGTAATTGCATTTTAGTTTAATCCTGCTCGTGCATTCCAGTTTGATCTTGCTTGTTCATTCCAATTTAATCCTGCTTGCGCATTCCTGTTTAACACTCATACTGCATTCCAGCATAATCCTCCTGGCACATTCTGATTTCAAGCTGCTTGCGCATTCAAGTTTAATCCTCCTTGTGCATTATGGTTTAACTCTGCTTGTGCATTCCAATTTAATCCTGCTTGCACATTCTGGTTTAATCTAGTATGTGCACTCTAGTTTAATCCAGCTCGTGCATCCCAGTTTGATCTTGCTTGTGCATTCCAGTTTAATCCTGCTTGCACATTCTGGTTTAATCTTGTATGTGCATTCTAGTTTAATCCTGCTCGTGCATTCCAGTTTGATCTTGCTTGTGCATTCCGATTTAATCCTGCTTGCACATTCTGGTTTAATCTTGTATGTGCATTCTAGTTTAATCCTGCTCGTGCATTCCAGTTTGATCTTGCTTGTGCATTCCAGTTTAATCCTGCTTGCACATTCTCGTTTAATCTTGTATGTGCATTCTAGTTTAATCCTGCTCGTGCATTCCAGTTTGATCTTGCTTGTGCATTCCGATTTAATCCTGCTTGCGCATTCCTGTTTAACCTTGATACTGCATTCCAGTATAATCCTCCGGGGAGATTCTGGATTCAAGCTGCTTGCGCATTCAAGTTTAATCCTCCTTGTGCATTATGGTTTAACCCTGCTTGTGCATTCCAGTTTAAACCAGCTTTTGCATTCCGGTTTAATCCTGCATGTGCATTCACGTTTAATACTGCTTGCGCATTCAAGTTTAATACTGCTTGCGCATTCAAGTTTAATACTGCTTGCGCATTCACGTTTAATACTGCTTGCGCATTCAAGTATAATCCTGCTTGCGCATTGTGGTTTAACCCTGATACTGCATTTCAGCTTAATCCTCCTGGCATATTCCGGTTTAAAGCTGCTTGCGCATACAGGTTTAATCCTGCTAGTGCATTCAGGTTTAATCCTGCTAGTGGATTCAAGTTTAATCCTGCTAGTGCATTCAGGTTTAAATCTGCTTGTGCATTCCGGTTTAACCCTTCCTGCGCATTCCGGTTTAACCCTGCTAGTGCATTCAGGTTTAATCAAGCTTCCACACATTCTGATTTAATCCAGCTTGCTTACTGCTGTTTAAACCTGCTAGTCCATTCACGTTTAATCCTGCTAGTGCATTCAAGTTTAATCCTGCTAGTGCATTCAGGTTTAAATCTGCTTGTGCATTCCAGTTTAACCCTTCCTGCGCATTCCGGTTTAACCCTTCCTGCGCATTCCGGTTTAACCCTTCCTGTGCATTCCGGTTTAACCCTTCCTGCGCATTCCGGTTTAACCCTGACCACGCATTCCGTAAATAATGGCGCAGGGATTAACGATACTCTCTTGAAATTAATGCCCAAACAGAATCACCCTTTACTTCTTTGGGAGAATCCTCTGATATATTAGCAATGCCATAAATCTCCCACCGACCTAAAACTTCAGAATAAATGGAGCTATTCAAGAACCAAACCATTTATAACACCGGCATTCCGAATGCTTCGCAAATATATCTTGAAGATCGCTCTGCTTGCTAAAGACTTGCAGGTTTTGACGCACAGCCAAGGCGACCTCTGTATTCGTTAACAGCTAAGCTACAACCCTAGTTGGGAAAGCAAGATGCTATAAGCCAGAAGGCTTCAACAGGGGAAAAATAGCCCAGTGTGGAGAGGAAATAAAGAAATAAATAAACAATATAAAAAGTAATGAAGAATTAAAATACAATATTTTAAAAAGACTAACAACATTAAACCACATATTTCATATATAAACTATAAAAAGAGACTTATGTCAGCCTGTTCAACATAAAACATTTGCTGCAAGTTTGAACTTTTGAAGTTCTACTGATTCAACCACCCGATTAGGAAGATCGTTCCACAACTTGGTCACAGCTGGAATAAACCTTCTGGAGTACTGTGTAGTATTAAGCTCCATGATGGAAAACGCCTGGCGTTTAGAATGAACTGCAGGCCTAGTATTACAAACAGGATGGAACTGTCCGGGAAGATCTGAATGTAAAGGATGGTCAGAATTATAAATAAAAAAAAAAATAAGATAAAGAATGGTCACATCTAGTCCTGAGATTTGCATTGGGATAAACTCTGTTGGAAACCAGATCCTAGTGTTATGAAAATCTAGATTTATAGACTGTCGAAGCCATGAGGCGAGCAGTAAAGAAGTAAAATAGTGTGCATCTCTCTCTCTCTCTCTCTCTCTCTCTCTCTCTCTAAGCAATGCTACAATATCTCTCTTTACTCCACTGTTACAAGCCATTTTTCTTAATTGAAGTTGTAATAAAGACGAAATAGGCAAATCACGAGCTTTGCTAAAATGCAGATCATATTGTATAAAAATAGCCCCCCTCTCTCTCTCTCTCTCTCTCTCTCTCTCTCTCTCTCTCTCTCTCTCTCTCCATAAGCAATGCTACGATATCTCCACTATTACAAGCCATTCTTCTTAATTGAAGCTGTAATAAAAATGGAATATGCAAACGCAGATCTTTGCTCCAAAGCAGATCTTATTGTATAAAATAAGTGTATCTCTCTCTCTCTCTCTCTCTCTCTCTCTCTCTCTCTCTCTCTCTCTCTCTTCCACAGTTACAAGACATTTATCTTGCTTAAAGCTGTAATAGATATAGAATAGAACTAGACCAGAAACGAGTTCTGGGTGATTCTCCAACAGACTATTACTATGATTATAGTTGAATATGTATTATATTTTTTTTGTCTTAGGTTGGTATCAGAAATATATCTATAATGCAGACATGCACTGAGGGAAGAAAATAAGTCTGTATGAAAGACACTTCTTCTTCTTCTTCTTCTAATAATAATAATAATAATAATAA